>NW_026607080.1:0-95000 GCF_029890125.1 Rhinichthys klamathensis goyatoka
TATAAAATGGTAATAAAATATGAGCAGAACTCAGAGTTATCAGGGGCCGTATTCACAAAGAATTTTAAGGATAAAAGTAACTCCTAACTGGCGAATTTAGGAGCAACTCCTAAAAATAATGGGCGTGTCACTCCTAACTTTAGGACTCCTAATTTTTTTCACTAAGAGTAATTCACGAAGCATTTTAGCCCTAAAAGTAGCACCTAAGTCTGGGACAGCTTAAAAGAAGTCGAGAGGACTCCTAACTCACTAAGACCAATTCACAAAGGATCGTAGCCGCACACCACCGCCTCTTGCAGTCGTCCGGGGTCGCGCGACACAAGCGGGAATGCTGCATTGATCTGAAAACAAATCCTCTCCCATTCTCACGCTTACTGTGCGTTCACACCGCCGCCGGCGAGAGCGTCAAAGTGGCCGGAAGTCATTCATTTTCAATGAGAGCCGGCGGCGAGCTCCGGTCGAGGGCGGCGCGGCGCGTCTTGGACGGTGAGAGCGGCGAGGAGAAGTTGAAATCAGCTCAACTTTATGGTAATGAGCTATGATGCGGTTCGGCGGCAACCAATCGGAATGCAGAAGTGCTCCGTTTGAGAGGATTCCAGAGAACGCAGTTCAAGTAACTTTGGTTCCGACCACATTAGTTCCCAAGCAAAATAGAGGAGAGGTTGATCATTTGAATTTCATAAGAAGGCGCGCAAAACTATTTATAGGCAAGATGTTCGCGCTAGAACGCTTGTTTTTCAGCTGGAATGCAAATTAGAATAGCACTTAACCATGAACACAAAAGCCACACCACACAAATGGCTTTTAATTGGTTTATTTCGTTAGCAAACATGTCACTATAATTAAGTTCTTTCCATCGATCAATTTTCTGCAAAAATAACGATCGACATGCTTGTTTGCTTTACGGCCCCTTTAAAAAAAGTTTTAAAAAAGACCAAACACTCGATCTACGTCAGAGCATCAGAGCGTCCACGAATCTTTCCACGGCGTCGCTGGCAGGGCGGTGTGAACGTACAGTTAGTTTTGCTTGATATCCTAGTGCCGAATTTCCCTTTTATTATAATTTTTTTTTTCCCAGCACCAGCTGGGCCAGCAGCAGTAACTGATCCTGCGTCCAGTTGGGCTTTCTTTTCCGTTTTGGCGAGTTCATAATCCACCGTCATTCAACTATTACATTACTTCAATAGGAGCAACATTTCCTTGCTTTAAGTAGTCTATTTAGGCTAATAGGATGTCAATTAACCAAGCAAGTGTTAATGCAAGTGTCGTTTTTCATTATTAGACAAGTGGTGGTTTTCATTAGGGTATTAGGCACCATTCACATATAGCGCCTAAAAACGCGTAGAAAACGCTAGGCGCGCCGCGTTCTCCTTTTTCCAAAGCGCTAGGGCGGTTGCACTCCGGTTGGTTCTTGTCACGTGACCTACGGTGCGCTTGCGGCATTCTGAAAAGTTGAGATGTTTTTATCTCGATGCGGCGCGGACGTGCTTGTAAAAAACGAGCGCGTTTCACCGCGTCGCTTCCATTATTCTCTCTCTCTCTCTCTCTCTCTCTCTCTCTCTCTCTCTCTCTCTCTCTCTCTCTCTCTCTCTCTCTCTCTCTCTCTCTCTCTCTCTCTCTCTCTCTCTCTCTCTCTCTCTCTCTCTCTCTCTCTCTCTCTCTCTCTCTCTCTCTCTCTCTCTCTCTCTCTCTCACAGATAAGACACAGACTTATTTAGATGTCGTAATTTCATGATTTGTTGCGTCTGTGTTATGTACCGCATGATGACCCTGTCATCTTAACACCCAATCACCGTGATCATTGCGAGGAAGCTCGTGCATGATAATTGACGTCATCCATAGCAACGAAGACTCATAGTTTAGGAGTTGTCATTTTTCCTTACTAAGAGTAGGTCTGAAAGGCGTTGTGAATAACTTTTAAGAGAAAACTCCTAGCTAAAATATTTTAGTGCGATTTAGGAGTACTCCTAGTGGTAAAATAAAATTCTTTGTGAATACGGCCCCAGATCAGTGGATATTCGACTGGTTATGTCCGTCCTTCTGTTAGACTCTCACACATGAATTATGTTGAATATCTGTCAGCTGTTAAATATAACTACACAATTAGATAATACCAGTTTAGCTCAACCAGTGACCAAGCAATGCTTCATGTTGTTCAGTGTGTGTGTAAAAAGAGCATTAGCAATTACAGAAAACACACTGAAGAAAACATTTTTATACATTTGACTGGTAGTCACTGTATGAAGAATATTTGGGTGTAATATGTCTCAGTTTACTTTATTTTGCTCTCCTCACTTACATAAATGAACTATATTGTCCTGCACCAATGTCTGAATAATGTTTGGTTTGACTGTATGTTGTTGTAAGTTGTATTCGATCACTTTCAGACTCATATTACCAATAGTCTGACAGCATGTCTACAAGCGTTGACCTTCCCCATATTCATATGCACAGATGATATGATCTCCAGTGATGCCTGGTTTGCTTTCAGGACTACCATAAGATCATTAAACAGCCGATGGACATGGGCTCCATCAAGAGACGGCTGGAGAATAACTACTATTGCAGCGCCGGCGAATGTCTGCAGGACTTCAATACCATGTTCACTAACTGCTACATTTACAATAAGGTGTGTGTGTTGCAATGGACGCATTAGTAAGGTTGGGAATCGAATACTTGTTATAAGATTAAAATTTCAATTCCTTTGTGAGCATTTCAATATGATTTTAAAGGGGAGGTTCAGGATTTTGGACATCGGGCCTCATTTCCAAGTTAGCCTGGGTGTTATTTAGCAGTGGAGACAGTTTACACAATGTCATCCAGTCGTTCCAGTTGCATAGTTCGCCGGTGCTAGGCTAGCGCGAGTCAACGGTATCTGCTAGCCTTCCATTAAAAACAGTTTTACCCGCTCCACAGTTCACCAAACGCAAATACATTATAACGCCAGACTATCCATGTAAATGTCTGTTGAGAGAATGATGATAGAAATCAAACTACCCTTTCATTGCATTGCAATACTTTGTTCCCTGTATTTATTAGCGCAGTCTACAGCAGCGGCGGAGTGATATTAGGTTACCGAGCCGGTCCACATGACAATCATGCAAGTGTATTTACCTGCCGCTGACACTCATAACTACAGAAGCAGAGTATATTTCACGAAGATGAAAAATTTAGATATGCACACCCGAATCACCATGTTGCCAATTGACCTATGGCTAAGCCACGCCCCCAAACACGATGAGCCAATCACAGTGATCATAGCTAACTCAATACACTCGGACATTCTCTGCTTCCACGTCCATTGAAATGCATTGCAGTTAGTCAGTTTTCATTCGTTTTTATGTTTTTTCTTGTCATTTTAAGTTTAAAATGGTCAAACGGTGTGCATGGGGTACTCCGACACTAGGCATCCCGAGAGGCTGGGCGACAGTGTGTATTTTTTACCCTTTCCCAAGCCACATCTCAACCGAGATAAGTAACTTATCTGCTCTGGATAAAGTTATGCGGTAGACCACAACACCAACTAAACGTGGATAAATTAAACAAGGATGTCTACATCTGTTCTAAGTCAACAACGTATTTGAACGTTATCTTTAACATCTCTAACGTAACGTTAGGCTTACATTAGAAAACGTTGACGTTAGCTTCTAGCTGCGTTGTACATCATGTCACTTGGCTTCATTAACGGATCTTTAAAGTCCCCGTGAACCGGAAGTTGCAAACAACTTTTCTCCAGTGTTGTGACGTATTTCCGAGAGAAACGGAATACTAAATGAGGCAAAATAGTGGGCGTGGCTTTTTTCCCAACTAGCACCTGATTGGATCTAGAAAAGTAGGTGTTTTCATTCAGCCTGTCTACTGTCAGTTGGAGGGGGCGTGGCTACGGATGTTAAGCAGACGCCCAAACCGTCAAACCTACGTCAACAGGGAAGGTCCTCCAATGCAGAGGGGAGGGGAAATTTCAGATTTTGATTAAAGATTACGAAGACAAAAATTTTTTTTGTGTGGATTGACTTGCATGGATGAACTGTTCACCACAAAACGATCAATTTAGGCAAACAAAGTAAGTATGGTCAATTTTGAATTCATGGGGACTTTAAATAACCGAGATAACAAATGTTATGATCAATTTAGGCAAACTAAATTGCCTACTGCTAACATTTGTTATCTCGGTTATTTAAAGTCCCCATGAATTCAAAATTGACCATACTTACTTTGTTTGCCTAAACAAAGTAAGTATGGTGCATGAACAGTGCTGGTCCTCGATCTTGTTGTCTGAGATGGTGATGGCAACGAGATGCGGTTTATCACGTTTACACTGTGCATTTTTGCCTGGAGCTGAAGCTTTTCATCGACCTTCTCAACAATAAAATTATTAATATAACCCTCCAATGAATAGTTAAAGGTGAACTAAGTAACTTTTTTACCTTAACCGAACAGCTTTGGAGTCATTGTAATGTTTGTATTACTGATTTCGTGTTGAATGGTGGTCGTCTCGCACCCCCCTGGTGCCTGTGAGCCGCAAAACCACCCTTGCAACTTTGGGCCGGAGAGCCGCCCAAAGTATCGTGTGATATCAGGTCTCGCGAGGTAACGAATTGCTTTACGGCAAAAAACAGATCTGATAAAATTCTGATAAAATGAGCATCAAACAGAAATAACCCGGCGCCGTATACATGTGGTGTTGGGCGCGCGCAGCTCTTAAAGGGGCCATACCTTATTTCCACTCGTTACAGCGTCCATCCTACTGAACAGGTACCGGTGTACAGGGGGAGGGGATCCGGCCGTGAGTGCGAGCCATCTCTGTGTGAGTGCTATTCACGACAGTACAAGTACTCCACAGCGACTCTAGGGGTCGCTGTTTGACAAAAACGGAATTCCTACTTAGTGCTGCTTTAAAGGGATACTCCACTTTTTTTGGAAATAGGCTCATTTTACAACTCCCCCAGAGTTAAACTGTTCAGTTTTACCGTTTTTGAATCCATTCAGCCGATCTCCGGTTCTGGCGGTACCACTTTTAGCATAGCTTAGCATACATCATTGGAGTGGACAAGACCATTAGCATTTCTAAAAAAAAAATGACCAAAGAGTTTCGATATTTTTCCTATTTAAAACTTGACTCTTCTGTAGTTACATCGTGCACTAAGACCGACGGAAAATGTAAAGTTGCGATTTTCTAGGCTGATATGGCTAGGAACTATACTCTCATTCCTGCGTAATAATCAAGAAACTTCACTGCCGTACCATGAGTGCAGCAGGCGTAATGATATGACGCAGCGCCTGAAAATAGTTCCGTTGTGTTGACGGAAGGTGGCCTATTTTCAGGCGCTGCGTCAAAAGTGCTAAAAGTGGTACCGCCAGAACCGGAGATCGGCTGAATGGATTCAAAAACGGTAAAACTCAACAGTTTAACTCTGGGGGAGTTGTAAAATGAGCCTATTTCCAAAAAAAGTGGAGTATCCCTTTAAGGCCCTTTTGGTGACTTCGAGATGATATATAATCTTTCTGTCTCCAAAAATCATCAATTGCCTCCTGTGAAATGTCTCCTACTGTGACAGCTGCCATAGCGCCTGTCACCGAATGTGGACTGTGTGTCCGAGTGAGTGGAGGGGGCGTGGCTTAGCCATAGGTCAATTCCTTCGTTTACAATCGAATGTTTCAATATGACTGTAGTGCGCTTCTGTTCTGTGTTTACTTTTCGCCGCAGTACTACTAACCGGAGCAAAGTAAAATCCCGCCGCTGCTGAGAAACTAGTTCCTGTAAATGTAATGCGATCATTGAGATGCAAGAGTAGTTTGATTTCTAACATTCTCTCAACAGACATTTACATGGATAGTCTGGCGTTATAATGTATTTGCGTTTGGTGAACTGTGGAGCGGGTAAAACTGTTTTTAATGGCAGGCTAGCAGATACCGTTGACTCGCGCTAGCCTAGCACCGGCGAACTATGCAACTGGAACGACTGGATGAACATTTTGTGAAAACTGTCTCCACTGATAAATAACACCCAGGCTAACTTGGAAATGAGGTCCGATGTCCAAAATCCTGAACCTCCCCTTTAAACTATTCAGAAAACTGTTTTCTGTGCTACACGTGTATCAGTATATTAGATCCGTGCGGCTCTTAAAGTGACAGCAGCCTAATATTTCTGCCGTCTCTATAATAACACTGAATTTTCTCTCTGTCTTTTGTTGTTTGATTACTCGTCTTGACTGAATTACTTTTGTATCTATATTTGTAAGTGTTATCTGCAGTGTTATTTTACATTTGATTCCAGTTTCTGTACCTGAATAATACATGATAATCTTAAAACACTATTTCAGCTAGTTGTTTTTCTATGGTATTTTCAAAGTCAAATGGTTATAGGTGACATGAAGAATATGCGTCATTTCATATTTAAAATAAGAGTTTGTACTTTCTAGATGTACTTGAATGCTGTCAGAACCATGCATGTATTAATATACGTCCACCTACACTTCCGTTCATAAGTTTTGTCTCAGGAAAATAAACAAATATTACCAATAGTCAGCAATAAAACCAATTTATTCAGCAAGGACGCATTAAATTGATCAAAGTGTATAATACTTCCAATGATTCCATTTCAAATAAATGCTTTTCTTTTTAACTTTCTATTGATCAAAGAATCCTGGAAAGGAAATTATCGCTGTTTCCACTGTGTTCAACATTGATAATAGTCATAAATGTTTCTTGCTCATCAAATCATCATATTAGAGTGATTTCTGAAGGATCATGTGACACTGAAGACTGGAGTAATGATGCTGAAAACTCCGCTTTGATCACAGAAATAAATTACACTTTACTAGATATTCATATAGAAAATAGCTACTTAACATTGGAATAATATTTCACAATTTTAGTGTTTTTACTGTATTTGTAATCAAATAAATGCAGCCTTGGTGTTTTTTCAAAAACATCCTTCCAACCACAAACAATTGAACGGTTTGATGTACTAAAGGGAAATTATTTGGAAATGCTTTTACATGCAATCTTAAAATGTTTGCATTCCCTCTGAAAACTTTTGTGTTCTTTGCAAGTAAGAGGAAAGTTTCTCGGGGGAACGCAAACATTTGCGATTTAGATATTTCCAAATAATTTCACATTTTCTCCATGTCCCTTTAGGGGCTCCGTACTGTTCATACCTGCCGTCCGCCTGCATGTACATGTCCACAACAACTGATGCCGCTGAATTGTTTCTCAGCCCACAGATGACATTGTGCTGATGGCACAGTCTCTGGAGAAGGTCTTCTTACAGAAAGTTGCCCAAATGCCCCCGGATGAGGTTGAGTTTCTCCCTCCGACTCCTAAAGGTAGAGGAGCTAAAACCATTAAAGGTCGCAGAGGCCGAGGTGAGTTGCACCGTCATAATCTAGTGTACATTTGTAGCTTATTCTTGCTAAGAAAACCCCGTTTAGATGTTAAAGTCCCCCTGTGGTCCCAATCAAGCTTTTATAAGTGGTGTTTTTAATATGCTTTAAGACAAACCATGTGTAAGTTCATAAGTCGACAGCATTGCTGAGTATTTTCTGCTTAAAACTGCAGTGAACCAAAGACAGTCTCAAAAACACGGTTTGAAATCGCTGGTGTTTCTGACGTCACAAACAACCTTGTAACCAATCAGATCAACGTGTGATCGTCAACCAGTGGATCTCTGAGTGAGTGAGTGAGTGGAGGCGGGGCTCATTTGCATATTCATAGAACCACGCATACTAAATGAGGCAGTTTTAAGGAATTAAATGATTGACTACAGGGGGACTTTAAGCTGTTAATTAGTCTTTCTGTCACTTTGGCAAAACTTTGTAATAATTGCATCTGATAATGTATTGTTTCCATCAGGAGGAGGAAGTGTGCTGACGGCTCACCAGGTGCCGGCGGTGTCTCAGTCGGCGTACTCTCCTTCCTCACCCGAGACGCCAGATTCACGGTTCTCCACTCCTCCACAGACCCTGCTGAGCAACACTGCTCCTCCCCCACCACTGATGACCCCCCCACCCACTCAACCCACGGCAAAGGTACACACACACACACACACACACACACACACACACACTCAACCCACGGCAAAGGTACACACATACACACACAGACACGCACACACACTCACTCAACCCACGGCAAAGGTACACACACACTCACACACACACTCAACCAACGGCAAAGGTACACACACTCATACGCACGCACACTCACACACGCACACACACACACACACACACACACACCCACTCAACCCACGGCAAAGGTAAGCACACACACACACACACACACACACACACTCAACCCACGGCAAAGGTACACACACACTCACACAGACACGCACACACACTCACTCAACCCACGGCAAAGGTACACACACACTCACACACACACTCAACCCACGGCAAAGGTACACACACTCATACACTCACACAAACACACACTCACTCAACCCACGGCAAAAGTACACACACTCATACACTCACACACACACACACTCATTCAACCCACGGCAAAGGTACACACACACTCACACACACACTCAACCCACGGCAAAGGTACACACACACTCACACACACACTCAACCCACGGCAAAGGTACACACACACTCATACACTCACACGCACACACACTCACACACGCACGCACGCACACACACACTCTGTCATACACACACTCTTACACACACTCTTTTTCACACACACACACACACACACACACACACACACACACACACACACACACACACACACACACACACACACACTCTCTCGCACTCTCACACACACACACTCTCTCATACACACACTCTCTTACACTCACACGCACACACACTCACACACGCACGCACGCACACACACACTCTGTCATACACACACTCTTACACACACTCTTTTTCTCACACACACACACACACACACACACACACACACACACACACACACACACACACACACACACACACACACACACTCTCTCGCACACTCACTCTCTCACACACACACACTCTCTCATACACACACTCTCTTACACTCACACGCACACACACTCACACACGCACGCACGCACACACACACTCTGTCATACACACACTCTTACACACACTCTTTTTCACACACACACACACACACACACACACACACACACACACACACACACACACACACACACACACACACACACACACACACTCTCTCGCACACTCACTCTCTCACACACACACACTCTCTCATACACACACTCTCTTACACACACACACTCACACTCTCTCACACACACGCACACTCTCACACATACACTCACAAAAATGCACAAGCCCACAATGTACAGAGATCTGTTGTCAGAGGAAACTAAGTTATGTATTACAGAAATGTACATATACAAAATCACAGTAAGCGAAAAGGTATTAATTTAACAATGTAATAATTTAATGCAGAAACAATGAGCTCATTGAAGTAATGAATACTTGTTTGTTAACACATGATTATGACATTTAGAAAAATGTGAAAAACAAACTTTTCAAATTGTGACTGAATTTCACACAGCAAGAAGAGATTGCTTTTTATAATCACTGAAGCTGTCACTCAGTTTAGTTCGACACTATAGAGTACAACATTTAAAATATTTAATGATACTGTTTTTTTTCTCTCTCAAAATTCTGCAGTAAATCTCCCAAAAATCTGAGACTAAATAAATTGTGCTCTATATTCCGAGTCTTCACAAGCCATTCGTCTGATGATTCGCTTGTCTTCTGCCATTGCTCTCGTTTACAGCTTCTGATTGGTTCATTTGTAAGTATGTAGTTATCACGGCCACTAACAGCGACGCTTATGTCTCTGTTGTCTCTGCAGAAGAAGGGCGTGAAGCGTAAAGCCGACACCACCACTCCCACTACTCTCGGCTTCCCCGTGACCTCGGCGGCTCGGATGGGAGGAATGGGAAAAGGTCACGGATCGTCCGGAGAGATTCCTCACTCTCTGTCCTCCACGGCTGTAAACTGCTCTCCCAGTACAGGAGTGAACGAGCCCACGCACCTCCAGCCCGCCTTGGGTCGACCCCTGTCCCGTCGGCCAATCAAACCTCCCCGTAAAGACCTCCCCGAGTCCGTGCGACCCCATCAGCCCTCGCGGCGCGGGAAGCTTAGCAAGCAGCTTCGCTACTGTAGCGGCGTCCTTAAAGAACTGCTGTCCAAGAAACATGCGGCGTACGCCTGGCCCTTCTACAAACCCGTGGACACGTCAACACTGGGCCTGCACGACTACAACGACATCATCAAACACCCCATGGACCTCAGCACCATCAAGGTGACATGCATGAACCACCTTACTTTGACCTTTCTTAGTAGTTTTAATAATCATTTGGGAGCTTTTTACTTGCATTAGGCTTGTATTCTTGATGCAAAATTGGGGTTAGACTTTAGTTCATGGTCTCACTATTAACTACATTCGAACCAAAGTTTATTCAGACACCTTCAACATTTCTCACATTATCACAGTTTATTTGCTATTAGAGCCCGACCGATATGGATTTTTGGGGGCCGATGCCGATACCGATATTAGGGAGTAAAAAAAGTCCGATACCGATATATCGGCCGATATTATTTATGTGTATATTATAATACTGTAGCAATATTATTTATGTGTATTATAGTACAGTATACCAGTCAAAAGTTTGGACACTTTCCTATTGGTGTGTACAAACTTTTGATGGGTACTTTACACAGTAGCTATAAACAGAATAAATATATTTTATAAACACGTTTTGCAATGATCACTCAAATGTGGTAATCAAACACTTGTGTGACACAGATATGTAATGGAGGCAGGGGGAATGATAGAATGAGAATTATACAGCTGAGCTGTAACCAAACTAGTTTGCATTGCATGTTATATTATATTATATTATATTCTAAATACTGTTGCATAATCTTCACTAACGACTTTGTCTTTTAATTTAGTCATAACTATATCAATAAATATATAAAAAGTGTCACTGACAACCTTATTATCTTCTATTTTTACTCTTAATTCCTCTAATCTCTACCAGTGGAGGAAGAACTCAGATCTTTTTACTAAAGTAAAATTAATAATATCATAATGAAAACGCTTTTAATTACATATGTACAGTACTTTTATACTATTTTAAATAATTAGTAAGCAAAACGTACTAAACGTGAAACTAGGCTACTCTTAATGCAAAATGGCCCTATATAAAGTGTTATAATTATATAAATTTTTGGAATATTGCTTGATGTTGTAACGTAGCGTTATCAGGCAGAATGAGCTTTAACACGGTGTCTACACCGGACGCGGCCGTGACTGCTCGCGTCGCAACAGCTGTTTACCCTAGACAAAGCAGAATCAGTTTACTGTCGGAGATCGCTCGCGCCACGCATTTTAATCAATGTTTCATCAACCAATTGCCTTAATAAATAAGAAGTAGGCCTAAATATAGCAGACAATATAATCAGGACTTCTCAGCTGCGCGCTTGCAATAGTCACAAGCTCATCATACGTGACAGAGGCTTGTAGCAGAGAAATCAATTCTGTGAATTACACTGCGCAAATCACAAATAGGCTACTACCCACCGGATGAAGAAGGGTTGGCTCTCAGTCTCCACAGGCTACATAAAATATTCATTTTATTTTATTTTATTTTTCGTGTCCGCATTTATGAGGAAAAAAACAATGTTACAGACGCGACAGTTCAGCACTACGGACGTGAGCGCTCTGAAAGCGGCACTAAAATATGCTTTGAAACTTTCACATAGACATCAAACAGAAAGCACAAAACCTTTCGTTTCAAAGTGAATTTCGTTTTGTATTAATTGTATCTTAATTTTAATCAATGTTTCATCAACCATTTGCCTGGATTTAATTTATAAGAAGTAAATTTAGCAGACGATAGATAATCTCGACACGGAGGCGCGTGCGGGTGAACTGGAGCTCGTCTCATGAACCGAAACTCAGCGTATAGACCTGAGAATTGAAATATAGCCTATCTTTATTGAAATGTCTACTTTTAAACAGAACAATTCAAAACGAAAGACAGACAGACTCATGTAATCATATGAAATGTGCATTTCTCTCTGGCACGCGTTCACTGAAGATCGCGAGTCAGCATCGTCAACTTCATCTTTGGCTGACACTGACTAAAAACACTTGTTTATTAATAAACAATTAAAATGTCTCCTTGCTATATTTGTTGTATTCATAATCATTACTTTTGCCAGTTCTTGTGACAGCTTTTAGGTGCTTTATTGGCAGCGCCACCCTTACATGAATCACCGCACCCGCATTTTTTAAATATTCATTTATCGGCCATTATAAATGCCGATACCGATAGTTTAGGGAAATGCCTAAAATCGGCCGATAATATCGGCCCGCCGATATATCGGTCGGGCTCTATTTGCTATAGTTTAGAAAATGGTAATACAATATGACAAGAACTCAGATTTTATCAAATCAGTTGACATATTTACACAGAAATATGTGTATCAGCACAACTGTTTTCAACATTGATAATAATCATAAATGTTTCTTGAGCATCAGATCATCATATGAGAGTGATTTCTGAAGGATCATGTGACACTGAAGACTGGAGTAATGATGCTGAAAATTCAGCTTTGATCACAGGAATAAATTACTTATATATTCAGTCATTTTAAATGGTAATAATATTTCAAAATATTACTTTTTTTTATTTTTTTATCTATCAAATAATATCAGCCATTGTTTTGAATTTGCAAAAATAATTCCTGAATTGAATCAGGAGCCAATGAATTGGGAATTTAATCGATTCATGTTGTAAAACACTAAGGTGATGTATGTAGCAAATTATCTCAAATTAATGCAGGAAAGTTTGTTTTAAGGTCTGTTTCTGTCTTTCCTATGGCCTGGGTCTTGACCACATGACCACAGCAATAAAGCCATCTTTTCTGCTCTTTTGGGGGGATGTTTCATTCCTAAGAATGGGCTTTAAAGCTTATTTGTTAAATGTAGCAAATCGTTGTGTGTCATGTAACATGTAACTAGCACTCCTCCTGTGTTGTGTGTTGCTCAGAGGAAGATGGACGAGCGCGAGTACAGAGACGCCCAGCAGTTCAGCGCCGATGTCAGACTCATGTTCTCCAACTGCTACAAGTACAACCCTCCCGAACATGACGTGGTCAGCATGGCACGGAAACTGCAGGTGCGCAAACTCAAACGCCTCTTCTGTTCTGTTGTACAGGGATGCTGAAATGCAAAATAACCTTAATGATCCTAAAATATGCTGGTTTTGTGCAAGCTGCTTAGTGATTTTAAGCTGGACATGTTAGAGAGGTTTGTTTGTTTTTGCTGATAACTAAAATGATTTTGAACTTTTATTTTGAATAAAATGATCTTTTTTATTTTATTTTGTAATTATTATTATTATTATTATTAGATGTTTTAAATTTATTATTATTACTCATTTAGTATTTTAAATATAATTATTTTTATTTGGAGGAAATAAAGCCTTGTTTATTAATCCAGCCTAGTTAAACAGCAATTTAAAAAACTTTATAATTTAAGTAAAATAATTATTTATTATTTTTTATTATTATTAGATGTTGTTTTTATTATTTATTTTTCATTTTAATGTTTAATGTTTTTATGCCTTAAATGATTTATATATTTATATATATTTTTATTTTTATTTTATTTTGTATTATTATTTTTAGATGTTTTAAATTATTATTATTACTCATTTAGTTTTTTAAACATTATTTATTAATTTATTTATTTGGAGGAAATAAATCCTTTTATTTAATTCTACCTTGTTAAACAGAGCATTTAAAAAAAAGGTTTATAATTTAAATACAATTATTATTTTATAGTATTATTATTATGATTAATTTTAGTATTTTTAAATATTATTTTCTTTTTATTGAAGTGATTTAAATAGTTTATAATTTGAGTGAAATACATTTTTTGTAGTTTTTATTATTTATTAAAAAAAATTATTTTATGTTGTTTTTTATTATTATTATTATTCATTTTTATTTTAGGGTTTTTAAATATTCTTGTTTTATTGGAGAAAATAAAGCCTGATATTATTTTGCGTAATGTCGGCCTAGTCAAACTGAGAGCGATTTAAATACAAAAAAGGTTTAAATATATAATTTAAATAAAATATAATATAATATAACTAAAATAATATACAAAGAATAACTTTATTTTAATTTTTAAATTAGATAATAATAACACTACTTTTATCACTGACATATTGTCAATTTCACAGTTATTAACTTTTGTTTTAAATTAACCTGATTTTTTTTTAAGTTTTTTTTTTTAGTTAATTTTTGTTAGAATTTCATATGCTTTGCTGTGACTGTCCTCCTGCAGATTCTACGTTTCCCTCTGTCTTTCCACAGGACGTGTTTGAGTTTCGTTTCGCAAAAATGCCTGACGAGGTTTCGGAGGAAGAGGAATTGTCTCCTATTCCATTGGGACGGAACAGGGGCATGCTGGGAATGCACCACTCCTCCTCTTCGTCGTCCTCCTCGTCCTCTTCATCCTCCTCTTCCTCTTCGTCGGAGAGCGAGCCGAGCAGCGACAGTGAGCCGAGCTCGGACAGCGAGGAGGAGCGAGCTCAACGCCTGGCCCAACTACAGGACCAGGTGTGTACTCAGGTACACAGACCTTCCTGTTACACACATCTTCACACATGTACACACACAGCATCAAATCAAGGTTTACTTTGATAGATGTCTCTGGCGGATGAAGAGATTATTATTTGTGTGTGTATATACACTACCGTTCAAAAGTTTGGGGTCGGTACGATTTTAAATACTTTTAAAAGAATTCTCTTCTGCTAACCATGGCTGCGCTTATTTGATTAAAAATACAACAAAAATCAGTTATAGTATTAAATATTATTCCAGTGTAAATCAGCTGTTTTCTGTGTGAATATATAGTAAAGTGTAATTTATTCCTGTGATCAAAGCTGAATTTTCAGCATCACCAGTGTCAGTGTCTTCAGTGTCACATGATCCTTCACAAATCAGTATAATATGAGGATTTGATGCTCAAGAAACATTTATTATTATTATCAATGTTGAAACAGTTGTTGGTCTGTCAGTTGTACAGTTTTTTTTGTTTTTTTTAGGATTCTTTGATGAATAGGGTTAGGGTTAGAATCTTTTGTAACATTATAAATGTCTTTACTGTCACTTTCGATCAACTTAATTATTCCTTGATAAATAAAAGTATTGATTTCTTTCCTCCAAAAAATAAAAATAAAATTCTCACTGACCCCAAACTTTTGAACGGTAGTGTATATATATATATATAGTTATAGTTAAACTTAGAATCAAAGGCCATATTGCACGTAAAAAAAAAAAATATATATATATATATATATATTAGGGCTGGGCAAGTTAACGCGTTAATCATTTATTAATTAATGCCGACAAATTTTTTTCCCGCACGTTAACGCAGTTTTTTTATTATTATTATTTTGAAAGTCCGTTGCTCACTGGCTCTGAATACACATGATCACAGGAGGGGTGTGATGTTTGTCAGCCAGCAAATAACCCACCCAAACCAGCAGTGGAGAGGCTTTGGCAGGTTCTCTCAGGTGAACAGAAAGGGAGACAGCGCTCCGCGAGTGAATGACAGGCGCTCTATGGATAGTAACCATGGCAACGGCTTCTGTGCGCTACGCAGCTGTAGCCTTTTTAACTTAAATTTTTTTTTTTTAAATTTTCATTTAAACTTCCGCGGTTGTCCGCGAGAGGTGCATGTCAGGGCACGCCGAAGGGTACGCCGCTACACACAGCAGGTACGTTGCTACGGCGTGAGTTCGACGCAGATACCTCTGTTTAATGTAATCTTTGTGTACGTGGGAAACCATGTCATGACCAAACCTAAGCTACTATCAGAGAAGTAACGTTGGTCGACTTATATTAGTGGTCATGACCTCTGACTACATAGACTGTTTCTGCTGCTCCCTGATAAAAGATACCTGTTGATACCTGTTCAGAAAAAAACCAAGAAAACTGGACTCGTTTTAACAAGCTAGATTAAAGGTAATGCCCTGGCAGTGGCAAATAGCTTTGTTTAAATATTTGATTTGATTACATTAATGTTTAAGTTGAGATTTACAATAAATATTTTATTGATACTGTGTAAAGGGAATACTGCTGGTATAAAGCACCTTATTTGTTTAAAGTTTTTGCAAACCACATGTTATTGCACTTTTGTGTATATAGCAGTACATTTAAATCAAAAATGCGCAATGCACTACTTTAGAATTCATTATTCAATTTTGCGCGTAACAATGCGATTAATCGCAAGAAAATCTTGCGATTAATCACGATTAAAACATTTAATCGTTGCCCAGCACTAATATATATATATATATATATATATATATATAAATACACACACAAGCAAAGTGTCTAGCATTAGAGATTTGCGTTATGTAAATCTATGTGTGTGTGTGTATGTATATATATATATATATATATATATATATATATATATATATATATATATATATATTATTATTATTATTATTTTTATTTTTTTATATTTGTTTTTTTTATACGTACAATATGGCCTTTGATTGTAAGTTTAACTATTCTTAACTGTCTACATTGTACAATAACAATAAAGAAATCTATCTATCTATCTTATATTGACACATTAGAGTGATAAAGAAACATGCATGAATGAGAAAACAAAGAACGGAAATAGAATTAAGCACAATAAGCTGCGAAATAAGAACTCAATGCAGAACACCTGAAGCGTGCGTCATCTTTTCTTGATCCTTTTGCATTCACTGCATTAAAGTTTTTAACCAGCTTTTCCTTCACGCCATCTACAGTATTACTAGGAACGATTACAGCAACTAAGCAGAAAAATCAAGATGATAAGTGCGTGTGTGTATATATATTAGGGGTGGAACGGTACATGTATTCGTATTGAACCGAAACGGTACGGGCGTCACGGTTCGGTGCACGAATTTACACGGAGAATACACGGTATAAAAATAAATAAAACTCGCGTGCAAATGAATTAATGTAATGCGGAACTACTGTTAGATAGGCGGGTTCTTTAGGGACACATAATCTGTACCATCGGCTTAGCTCTGAACGCGCGTTCACTTCAAACGTTGGCTTTATACGCGCGTCCTATTCGCTTTGGACTAGCGTCAAAATAGACGCGAATTTGACGCTCTATTCGCGTTTGGTGTGACCGTGACCGCATAATGAACAGGCTGCGATGTCAAGATTGCAATGCTGGAGTGTGTGTGTGTGTGTGAGAGAGAGAGAGGCGCGGGCGTGATCGTGATCGAACAGTGGAAACATAAAAACATACTCCGTCATTTTGTTCATACAGATCATTAAACCTGCAAAGTGTTTACTTATATTTGTGTACACTCGCAATAAAACACAACATTGTGCTTTTGTCACACTGTAAACTCTCGTCAAACTGTAACCTACAACTGTCACCCAACCAAAATCACACACACACACTGTTTTTTTTGTTTTAAAAGCAAAACATATTTATCCGACTTTCATTTCTTGTCCTCGGAGCGCTAATCTTACACATTCTACATTGATTAAAAAATAAAATCGAATGTGTTTTTAATGGTAGTATTATTTTATACAGAAATCAGTTATTTATAATTCAGATAAGAATAATGTTATATTGTTAATTAATAATGTTAATTAAAATGAAGGAAAACAAATATATTGATCTGAAATATAGCACAATAATTTTAAATTAGTTCAGGTACAATTACCAAACATATCGCAAGGTCTTTTTGTCGTTTTATTAATTTAATTAAAAAACGAATTATATAAAACTATTGTCAGTGCACTACAAATAAACTGGTTCTATGCCTTTATTAATAAAACTTATTTAAAAAATACAATGCCTTCTGCATTTTTGTTTTGCTTTTCCCTCCATTGTACCGAAATCGTACCGAACCGTGATGTCTGAACCGAGGTATGAACCGAACCGTGACTTCTGTGTACCGTTCCACCCCTAATATATATACTGCCGTTCAAAAGTTTGGGATCGGTAAGATTTTTAATGTTTTTAAAAAGAAGTCTCTTCTGCTCACGAGGACTGCATTTATTTGATTAAAAATAGAAAAATAGTGATTTTGTTTAATGTTATGACAATTTTCTATTTGAATATATTTTAAAATCAAATTTCTATAAGAAAAAAAATAATACATTTATTCAGCAAGGATGCATTAAATTGATAAAAAGTTACAGTAAAAACATTTATAATGTTACAAAAGATTCTATTTCAAATAAATAGATATTTTCAATATGTTCAATATTGATAATCATAAATGTTTCTTGAGCATCAGATCATCATATTAGAGTGATTTCTGAAGGATCATGTGACACTGAAGATTGGAGTAATGATGCTGAAAATTCAGCTTTGATCACAGAAATAAATTACACTTACAGTATATTAACATAGAAAACAGCTGATTAAAATTTCTTTTAAAAACGTTAAAACTCTTACCGATCCCAAACTTTTGAATTTCTAATGTTTATATATAGATAGATAGATAGATAGATAGATAGATAGATAGATAGATAGATAGATAGATAGATAGATAGATAGATAGATAGATAGATAGATAGATAGATAGATAGATAGATAAATGGATGGTTGGTAACTCTGGTCTTGTGTTTCAGCTCAGAGCCGTGCACGAGCAGCTCGCCGCCCTCTCATCTGGCCCGATTGTCAAACCGAAAAGAAAACGAGAGAAAAAGAAGGACAAGAAGAAGAAAAAGAAGCCGGAGAAGCGCAGAGGAAGTCGGAGTGTGACTGATGAACGGGACAAAGTGCCTAAAAGCAAATCGAGCCGAGCGTCACTGTCATCCACACAGAGCAAGAAAACCCCGGCGAAGAAAAGCAGCAAAAACAAGTGAGTTTTGAGATATAATGTGATAATAGGGATGATTATTATTATGTCCAAATGTAATGTTTTGAATTGTATATTTTAGGGGTGTAACAATTAGGGCTGTCACTTTTGTGGAAAAATCCTGCTCGATTTGAGACATTAGTGTTCATTGTAAAATCGATTTTCCATGTCTAAAGACTTGAAGAAATTTTCATCACCAAATACAGGCAAATCCACGGACACCTAACAGGCGTTAGGACGAGCGTAAAGAGGGCGCTTGAGACGCACAAGTCAGCAATATTCCTGATGATTTATTGGCGTGAAGTTTCAGCACAATGACAAACAGGAGCGCAACATTCAGGGATTGAGATTAACTCCCTCGACTCGCCAGATGCGGATACAAATGAACTTTGGCGGGAAACGCTGTCAAATCACGAGCCAATCTGGCGTGTTTCTGTGTTTACTCACTTTGCTGGGGAAGTTCGTGTTAGACAAATCTGCGGGGATTTAGCGCAAATACGCAACTCGTGATCCTCATGATATATTAAATACAGCGTATTGCAGAATCTGTGCATTTCTGGGTTACTTGAACACACACGTCACACACACACACACACGTCACTACGCAACAAATAACGGCGCGCTTGTTCACTTGCACTGAAGTAATAGCGAATATTAAAAAGCATTTGGCGAACAGAAAAGACATTGTTGTTTTCCAGCATCCGACATGTTCTGTGTCCTGTATTGATCTGTCCACCTCACACACATTTTTGGTTAAAAAAAAGGCCGTTAAAATCGATTCCCTATTCTCGTTTTCGAAACTTGTGTTGGTTGGTCCGATCGATTGTGCAATTGATTTTCGATGTAAAGTGACAGCCCTAGTAACAATATTCCGTGTCACAATATATCGCAATACAAAAATGCATCCATATGTATTGTGTATAATTCACCCAAAATGAAAATTTCAGTGTGAGAAAGTTTTCAGAGTTTTAGTGTCAGTACTACATTAAACTACTATATATAATGTTGAATATAATGTATAATAATGCAATGGGGGGATATTTGTGGGTCCTGATAATGCTAAATGTCTGATGTTACCAGTAAAAGTGGCCTATATTATAAATATATCTAGTCGGTGACAGAGTGTAAGCATATTCGTCTAAAATAATTCAGTATTTTCAGCTTCAGAATCATGAATATTGTTATTCTGGTGTGTCTATTGTCCTGTGCTTTGGGTTTACCAAGTCCAAGCATATTCATTTACACACACAATATAATACCAAATTTAGCATTTTAATCAACAGTACATTTATTGTTAACCTTTTATCATATGTCTTGGAGTATCGCAATAATATCGTATCGTGACATGAAGGTATCGTTACACCCCTAGTTTATTTGTATCAAATTAATTTGATTTATTCACTCCGACAGGAACACAAAGAAATCAGCCTCATCATCTCGTTTTGCGCCGGCCGCCACCGTGTGCTTGCCTCACTACGACTCTGAGGAAGAAGAGGACGGTCTTCCTATGAGTTACGATGACAAGCGGCAGCTCAGTCTGGATATCAACAAGCTTCCCGGGGAGAAACTGGGGCGCGTGGTTCACATCATCCAGTCTCGAGAGCCCTCGCTGCGGGACACCAACCCCGAGGAGATCGAGATCGACTTCGAAACGCTGAAGCCGTCCACGCTGCGCGAGCTGGAGCGCTACGTCATGACCTGCCTGCGCAAGAAGCCCCGCAAACCGTATGGTGAGCTGAGATTTGATGATTGTAAGTAAACCTGGATGATATATTTTAAAAATATCAACATTTTCTGTCGAAATTGAGCTGCACGATTAATCGTTAATAGATAGATAAAGTTAATGGATCGTTAAAATGAAACAAGTGAAGTCTTTATGAGCGAGTCATTGAATCATTCATTCAAGAGAATCGTTCAAAAATGCTGATTCGTCCAGTAATGAAACAAGTGAAGTCTTTTTGAGCGAGTCATTGAATCATTCATTCAACAGATTTGTTTCATTACTGAATGAATCAGCATTTTTGAACCAGTGAAATCTTTTGAGCGAGTGAGTCATTGAATCATTCATTCAATAGATTAAATCAAAAATGCTGATTCATCCAGTAATAAAACAAGTGAAGTCTTAATGAGCGAGTCATTGAATCATTCATTCAATAGATTTGTTTAATTACTGAATGAATCAGCATTTTTGAACCAGTGAAATCTTTATGAGCGAGTGAGTCATTGAATCATTCATTCAATAGATTAAATCAAAAATGCTGATTCATCCAGTAATGAAACAAGTGAAGTCTTTATGAGCGAGTCATTGAATCATTCATTCAATAGATTTGTTTCTTTACTGGATGAATCAGCATTTTTGAACCAGTGAAATCTTTATGAGCGAGTGAGTCATTGAATCATTCATTCAATAGATTTGTTAATTACTGGATGAATCAGCATTTTTGAACCAGTGAAATCTTTTGAGCGAGTGAGTCATTGAATCATTCATTCAATAGATTAAATCAAAAATGCTGATTCATCCAGTAATGAAACAAGTGAAGTCTTTATGAGCGAGTCATTGAATCATTCATTCAATAGATTTGTTAATTACTGGATGAATCAGCATTTTTGAACCAGTGAAATCTTTTGAGCGAGTGAGTCATTGAATCATTCATTCAATAGATTAAATCAAAAATGCTGATTCATCCAGTAATGAAACAAGTGAAGTCTTTATGAGCGAGTCATTGAATCATTTATTCAATAGATTTGTTTCTTTACTGGATGAATCAGCATTTTTGAACCAGTGAAATCTTTATGAGCGAGTGAGTCATTGAATCATTCATTCAATAGATTAAATCAAAAATGCTGATTCATCCAGTAATGAAACAAGTGAAGTCTTTATGAGCGAGTCATTGAATCATTTATTCAATAGATTTGATTCTTTACTGGATGAATCAGCATTTTTGAACCAGTGAAATCTTTTGAGCGAGTGAGTCATTGAATCATTCATTCAATAGATTAAATCAAAAATGCTGATTCATCCAGTAATGAAACAAGTGAAGTCTTTATGAGCGAGTGATTTAATCATTTATTCAATAGATTTGTTTCTTTACTGGATGAATCAGCATTTTTGAACCAGTGAAATCTTTTGAGCGAGTGAATCATTGAATCATTCATTCAATAGATTTGTTGATTACTGGATGAATCAGCATTTTTGAACCAGTGAAATCTTTTGAGCGAGTGAGTCATTGAATCATTCATTCAATAGATTAAATCAAAAATGCTGATTCATCCAGTAATGAAACAAGTGAAGTCTTTATGAGCGAGTCATTGAATCATTCATTCAATAGATTTGTTTCTTTACTGGATGAATCAGCATTTTTGAACCAGTGAAATCTTTTGAGTGAGTGAATCATTGAATCATTCATTCAATAGATTTGTTAATTACTGGATGAATCAGCATTTTTGAACCAGTGAAATCTTTTGAGCGAGTGAGTCATTGAATCATTCATTCAATAGATTAAATCAAAAATGCTGATTCATCCAGTAATGAAACAAGTGAAGTCTTTATGAGCGAGTGATTTAATCATTTATTCAATAGATTTGTTTCTTTACTGGATGAATCAGCATTTTTGAACCAGTGAAATCTTTTGAGCGAGTGAATCATTGAATCATTCATTCAATAGATTTGTTAATTACTGGATGAATCAGCATTTTTGAACCAGTGAAATCTTTTGAGCGAGTGAGTCATTGAATCATTCATTCAATAGATTAAATCAAAAATTCTGATTCATCCAGTAATGAAACAAGTGAAGTCTTTATGAGCGAGTGATTTAATCATTTATTCAATAGATTTGTTTCTTTACTGGATGAATCAGCATTTTTGAACCAGTGAAATCTTTTGAGCGAGTGAATCATTGAATCATTCATTCAATAGATTTGTTGATTACTGGATGAATCAGCATTTTTGAACCAGTGAAATCTTTTGAGCGAGTGAGTCATTGAATCATTCATTCAATAGATTAAATCAAAAATGCTGATTCATCCAGTAATGAGTCATTGAATCATTCATTCAATAGATTAAATCAAAAATGCTGATTCATCCAGTAATGAAACAAGTGAAGTCTTTATGAGCGAGTCATTGAATCATTCATTCAATAGATTTGTTTCTTTACTGGATGAATCAGCATTTTTGAACCAGTGAAATCTTTTGAGCGAGTGAATCATTGAATCATTCATTCAATAGATTTGTTAATTACTGGATGAATCAGCATTTTTGAACCAGTGAAATCTTTTGAGCGAGTGAGTCATTGAATCATTCATTCAATAGATTAAATCAAAAATGCTGATTCATCCAGTAATGAAACAAGTGAAGTCTTTATGAGCGAGTGATTTAATCATTTATTCAATAGATTTGTTTCTTTACTGGATGAATCAGCATTTTTGAACCAGTGAAATCTTTTGAGCGAGTGAATCATTGAATCATTCATTCAATAGATTTGTTGATTACTGGATGAATCAGCATTTTTGAACCAGTGAAATCTTTTGAGCGAGTGAGTCATTGAATCATTCATTCAATAGATTAAATCAAAAATGCTGATTCATCCAGTAATGAAACAAGTGAAGTCTTTATGAGCGAGTCATTGAATCATTCATTCAATAGATTTGTTTTTTTACTGGATGAATCAGCATTTTTGAACCAGTGAAATCTTTTGAGCGAGTGAATCATTGAATCATTCATTCAATAGATTTGTTAATTACTGGATGAATCAGCATTTTTGAACCAGTGAAATCTTTTGAGCGAGTGAATCATTGAATCATTCATTCAATAGATTTGTTAATTACTGGATGAATCAGCATTTTTGAACCAGTGAAATCTTTTGAGCGAGTGAGTCATTGAATCATTCATTCAATAGATTAAATCAAAAATGCTGATTCATCCAGCAATGAAACAAGTGAAGTCTTTATGAGCGAGTCATTGAATCATTCATTCAATAGATTTGTTTTTTTACTGGATGAATCAGCATTTTTGAACCAGTGAAATCTTTTGAGCGAGTGAATCATTGAATCATTCATTCAATAGATTTGTTAATTACTGGATGAATCAGCATTTTTGAACCAGTGAAATCTTTTGAGCGAGTGAGTCATTGAATCATTCATTCAATAGATTAAATCAAAAATGCTGATTCATCCAGCAATGAAACAAGTGAAGTCTTTATGAGCGAGTCATTGAATCATTCATTCAATAGATTTGTTTCATTACTGAATGAATCAGCATTTTTGAACCAGTGAAATCTTTATGAGCGAGTGAGTCATTGAATCATTCATTCAATAGATTAAATCAAAAATGCTGATTCATCCAGTAATGAAACAAGTGAAGTTTTATGAGCGAGTCATTGAATCATTTATTCAATAGATTTGTTTCTTTACTGGATGAATCAGCATTTTTGAACCAGTGAAATCTTTTGAGCGAGTGAATCATTGAATCATTCATTCAATATATTTGTTAATTACTGGATGAATCAGCATTTTTGAACCAGTGAAATCTTTTGAGCGAGTGAGTCATTTAATCATTCATTCAATAGATTAAATCAAAAATGCTGATTCATCCAGTAATGAAACAAGTGAAGTCTTTATGAGCGAGTGATTTAATCATTTATTCAATAGATTTGTTTCTTTACTGGATGAATCAGCATTTTTGAACCAGTGAAATCTTTTGAGCGAGTGAATCATTGAATCATTCATTCAATAGATTTGTTGATTACTGGATGAATCAGCATTTTTGAACCAGTGAAATCTTTATGAGCGAGTGAGTCATTGAATCATTCATTCAATATATTAAATCAAAAATGCTGATTCATCCAGTAATGAAACAAGTGAAGTTTTATGAGCGAGTCATTGAATCATTCATTCAATAGATTTGTTTCTTTACTGGATGAATCAGCATTTTTGAACCAGTGAAATCTTTATGAGCGAGTGAGTCATTGAATCATTCATTCAATAGATTAAATCAAAAATGCTGATTCATCCAGTAATGAAACAAGTGAAGTTTTATGAGCGAGTCATTGAATCATTTATTCAATAGATTTGTTTCTTTACTGGATGAATCAGCATTTTGAACCAGTGAAATCTTTTGAGCGAGTGAATCATTGAATCATTCATTCAATAGATTTGTTAATTACTGGATGAATCAGCATTTTTGAACCAGTGAAATCTTTTGAGCGAGTGAGTCATTGAATCATTCATTCAATAGATTAAATCAAAAATGCTGATTCATCCAGTAATGAAACAAGTGAAGTTTTATGAGCGAGTCATTGAATCATTTATTCAATAGATTTGTTTCTTTACTGGATGAATCAGCATTTTTGAACCAGTGAAATCTTTTGAGCGAGTGAATCATTGAATCATTCATTCAATAGATTTGTTAATTACTGGATGAATCAGCATTTTTGAACCAGTGAAATCTTTTGAGCGAGTGAGTCATTGAATCATTCATTCAATAGATTAAATCAAAAATGCTGATTCATCCAGTAATGAAACAAGTGAAGTCTTTATGAGCGAGTGATTTAATCATTTATTCAATAGATTTGTTTCTTTACTGGATGAATCAGCATTTTTGAACCAGTGAAATCTTTTGAGCGAGTGAATCATTGAATCATTCATTCAATAGATTTGTTGATTACTGGATGAATCAGCATTTTTGAACCAGTGAAATCTTTTGAGCGAGTGAGTCATTGAATCATTCATTCAATAGATTAAATCAAAAATGCTGATTCATCCAGTAATGAAACAAGTGAAGTCTTTATGAGCGAGTCATTGAATCATTCATTCAATAGATTTGTTTCTTTACTGGATGAATCAGCATTTTTGAACCAGTGAAATCTTTTGAGCGAGTGAACCATTGAATCATTCATTCAATAGATTTGTTAATTACTGGATGAATCAGCATTTTTGAACCAGTGAAATCTTTTGAGCGAGTGAGTCATTGAATCATTCATTCAATAGATTAAATCAAAAATGCTGATTCATCCAGCAATGAAACAAGTGAAGTCTTTATGAGCGAGTCATTGAATCATTAATTCAATAGATTTGTTTCATTACTGAATGAATCAGCATTTTTGAACCAGTGAAATCTTTATGAGCGAGTGAGTCATTGAATCATTCATTCAATAGATTAAATAAAAAATGCTGATTCATCCAGTAATGAAACAAGTGAAGTCTTTATGAGCGAGTCATTGAATCATTTATTCAATAGATTTGTTTCTTTACTGGATGAATCAGCATTTTTGAACCAGTGAAATCTTTTGAGCGAGTGAATCATTGAATCATTCATTCATTAGATTTGTTTCATTACTGGATGAATCAGCATTTTTGAACCAGTGAAATCTTTATGAGCGAGTGAGTCATTAAATCATTCATTCAATAGATTTAATCAAAAATGCAGATTCATCCAGTAATAAAACAAGTGACATATTTGAGTCATTGAATCATTAATTCATTCAAGCATTGATTTAAAAAAACAAATCTTAGTAAATATTTTTCCTTTTTTTTCAGCAATTAACATTGTCAGAACCATTTTTTTTTTAATAATTCAAAATAATTGTATAAATATACTGCAGCAATCATTGTCAGAACCTCTAGTAAATTGCGTTATTTTGTCTAGTTGTATATTCAGAATCGTGGGAAAATCGGGATCTCTTATTTTAATTGTGCAGCTCAATATCTCAATTGTTTCATATGCATCATGATTTTCTTTAAACTTGCTGTCAAAATCAGTTATAATGCATGTTTTATCTGCGACTAATTGTATTGCTGTGTATAAAGGGTTACACTTTATTTTAAGGTGTCATTGTTACAGTGTAATTATATATTTAAGTACTACTGAGTAATATTAATTAACCCTCTGGGGTCCAAGGTGTTTTTGGGGTCCTTGAGATGTTTGACATACTCTGACATTTGTGCTTTTTTCAGTTGCTTATAAACATATTACTGGCAAAGGTGTAATTACACTCTATTTAGCACACACAGGGCTACCATAATGTGTTATCAACATGTATGTACATTTTTGCATTTTTGAGAGAATATTGTTTATGCGTGGTTATTGAAAAAACTAAAACTTAAAGTTTCTGAAATAAGGCCACAAAACAACACATACTAAATATATGTCCACAAGACTTTTGACTAATGGATGTTGTCGCCTAGAGTTTTTTCTTCAAAATGATCTGAAAATCATCCTGCTTTATCATTCACATAAAACAATAGATTGGTTTAAATTTAAAAATGACACTTTTTGTTTGGAAAGGCGATATGCGCAGGGGTGTGACCTGCTGTGATTCACACCTGAGAAGACAATGGCCCGCATAATGAGCGCATAATGGGCTGCATACCAATGACCCTTTCATTCAGGTGTGTCACTGAGCCACAAGAATGCAATGACAATACATATATATACACTCACCGGCCACTTTATTAGGTACCCCATGCTAGTAACGGGTTGGACCCCCTTTTGCCTTCAGAACTGCCTCAATTCTTCGTGGCATAGATTCAACAAGGTGCTGGAAGCATTCCTCAGGGAGTTTGGTCCATATTGACATGATGGCATCACACAGTTGCCGCAGATTTGTCGGCTGCACATCCATGATGCGAATCTCCCGTTCCACCACATCCCAAAGATGCTCTATTGGGTTGAGATCTGGTGACTGTGGAGGCCATTTTAGTACAGTGAACTCATTGTCATGTTCAAGAAACCAATTTGAAATGATTAGAGCTTTGTGACATGGTGGAAGTAGCCATCAGAGGATGGGTACATGGTGGCCATAAAGGGATGGACATGGTCAGAAACAATGCTCAGGTAGGCCGTGGCATTTAAACGATGCCCAATTGGCACTAAGGGGCCTAAAGTGTGCCAGGAAAACATCCCCCACACCATTACACCACCACCACCAGCCTGCACAGTGGTAACAAGGCATGATGGTTCCATGTTCTCATTCTGTTTACGCCAAATTCTGACTCTAACATCTGAATGTCTCAACAGAAATCGAGACTCATCAGACCAGGCAACATTTTTCCAGTCTTCAACTGTTCAATTTTGGTGAGCTCTTGCAAATTGTAGCCTCTTTTTCCTATTTGTAGTGGAGATGAGTGGTACCCGGTGCAGTCTTCTGCTGTTGTAGCCCATCCGCCTCAAGGTTGTGCGTGTTGTGGCTTCACAAATGCTTTGCTGCATACCTCGGTTGTAACGAGTGGTTATTTCAGTCACTGTTGCCCTTCTATCAGCTCGAACCAGTCTGGCCATTCTCCTCTGACCTCTGGCATCAACAAGGCATTTCCGCCCACAGAACTGCCGCTCACTGGATGTTTTTTCTTTTTCGGACCATTCTCTGTAAACCCTAGAGATGGTTGTGCGTGAAAATCCCAGTAGATTAGCAGTTTCTGAAATACTCAGACCAGCCCTTCTGGCACCAACAATCATGCCACGTTCAAAGTCACTCAAATCACCTTTCTTCCCCATACTGATGCTCGGTTTGAACTGCAGGAGATTGTCTTGACCATGTCTACATGCCTAAAAGCACTGAGTTGCCGCCATGTGATTGGCTGCTTAGAAATTAAGTGTTAACGAGCAGTTGGACAGGTGTACCTAATAAAGTGGCCGGTGAGTATATATATATATATATATATGCCTATATAATACAAAATTGGTTCACAGTTCCAATTATTTATTTATTTTTCAAATTGTGCTTGCAAATTGTATAATATCAAATGTAAAAATTTCTAGTAATTGTGCAGTTAATTATCATACTGTTTTTACAGAAAGTTTGGGAATGTATCCCAAATGTGTCACTAATAAAACACAATACAAATAATTTAAAGAGGAGGCTTATATTGAGCTTTTAAGATTTACCTAAGATTTATTTATATGTAGCCTACATATATTTTTGCTATTTTAATAAAAAGGTTACAATTACAACAACAATTAAAATTTTAACTATATTTCAAATGTAATCTGTCTTTGTATTATATACTAAAGTATACATTTTATCATACATATTTCACAGTTGCGGATTAATTAGTTTGAATATAGCCTACAATCGAACAAACACTATAATAACATCTTAGCAAACAAGCTTATTTGATGTGGCAGTATTTTACAGTAAAAACGACATCTTGTCTTTCATATGTAACATATTGTTTTTATGATTAGGACATATAAATGTTAATTTGCAGTTTAATACGTTGCTTATACAAAAATATTTTATTTCAACATATTTCAGTCGATTTTCACTCATCTCAGTATTGGAATATAGTTAGGTAAAAGCTGTTCATTCATTCACACACAAAAACGCGATTCAAACAGTCTTTTTGTTTACAGACACTATTCCATATCGCGATTAGAACAAAGCACTTGAAAATAAAGAATGTACCTATTTCCTCGGCTGGATCCGTTGCTCCTCCAAATGAAACTACCTGTAGCCTACTTCTGAGGTAATTTTTTCCAGGATTATTATTAAGATAGTATTATTCCTCACAGCGTCGTAAATCTGAGTCTCTTTCGGTGGGTTATCCAGCTGATGTGGGCGTGGATCGCCTCAGAGCGTTTGTGTTTGAATAGAGCGCGCGCTCCGTGGGCGTGGTCAAATTAACTTTAATGAGCTGAGACGAGAACGACTATCATCTCTCTCTTTTCGTACAGATTACATAAAATGAGAAAATTTGTTTTTTATATAATTTACTTCATTTAAAAGAAGATAATTCAGGCTTCATGCCTGTGTGCCTGTATACTTGTTTGACTGAGTATTTGCAGAGTTACAGTTGATTTTTCGGACGCGTTTCAGAATGGACTTCACTGACAGAGAGAACGCAGAACGCGCATCATGTTTATTTTTCTTTATTAGGCGAAAAGCACAACACTTTGTTTTTATTATGAGGTTCCACAAAAAAAATACAAACTTAACAGGATCGAATGATGTACAACACTTATATGTAAGATCAAAATCAACAGAGTAATTTGAGTCTCTTTTGCACTGATAAGGAAAAAAGTGAGCTGGTATCGCCGGCGAGACCGCCGACCCCAGAGGGTTAACTACATGTACTTACTGTAGGGTTAGGATTTGATTGAGAGTTATTTGCATGTAATTATGCATAATTTACTGTTGTTATTATTATGCATGTAACATATGTAACAAGGACACTGTAAAATATAGTGTTACCCTTTATTTTAAGTGTGATTATATATTTAAGTACTGAGCAACTACATGTACTTACTATTAGGGTAGGATTAGGATTTGGTTGAGGGTTAGTTGCATGTAATTATGCATAATTTACTGTTATTGTAAGTACATTGTGACACTGTAAAATAAAGTGTTGCTGCATAAAGTGTAATGATGATGCCTCCTGTGTGCAGTGGTGAAGAAGGAAGGAGGGAAGAGTCGAGAGGAACTGGCCCTGGAGAAGAAGAGAGAGCTGGAGAGGAGATTACTGGACGTGAGCGGACAACTGAACTCTGCCAAGAAACCCCAGAAACCCAAAGGTAGGGCCGAGACCGGCCGCAGTGTGTTCTCTAGCCCATCTGTTCACACTACAAGCGACAAAGCGACACGATACCATTCATTTCAATGGGGATGGGGCGTGTCTGGCGACGCGACAAAGTTGATATCTGTTTAACTTTATGCAAATGAAGAGAGTGAAGTCAGTGGAGCGCATGTGATCCGTCACTCTTCAGTGCTGAGTCTGACTACGTCTTCGTACTTCCGCTCTATTTCAGTTCGCTTCTGTTCGCTTTGTAATATTTACAAGCATTGCTAAATTTAAGTTGAAGTTAAAAACATTGTATATATTTATTTTTAAAATATACTTTGTTTCCAATATTATAAAATAAATTATTATTATTACTAAATAAATGATTAAAATAAGAAATTTAGCTAATGTTTTGTATTGTAATAATACACATATTTAAATATAAATATTATTATAATATTAATTGTTTTTAATATGAATAATAATAATATAAAATACTTAGATTTTCTTTATTACAATATCAATATTTCTTATTTAAAAATTAAAAGTTAGATTTTCGGCCATTTATATATTTTCTTTTTATTTATATTTATAAATTACATTTTTATACACTTTCATCTATTGTATTCTAAGCCATTATTACCCAATATGAAAATTGCTTGGCCTTTTAATAACAAGTTATTTTTTTTAATTAATTTTCCTTTTTGCTTCCAATATTCACAAGCATTTGACTAGATTTAAGTTGAAGTTAACTGCGGTTTTTGCGTGTGTGTGTGTGTGTGTGTGTTTCAGTGGAGAAGCCCAGCGTTGTGGACCCTCACACAGCGTCGTCACGTCTCAGCGCCAGCAGCTCCAGCTCAGACTCTTCCTCATCCTCCTCTTCCTCATCCTCATCCGACTCCAGCGACTCCGACTCCAGGTGAAGCAGCGGGAACTGGGAATTCTGGGAAGCGTTCAGACCCGTGGTCCTCCTTACACACGCGTTGTTTTCCGTGCTCCTGATCCCAGGAACTCTGTGTTTACTTCAGTGTAAAAAAGAAAAAAGAAAAAAAGATGTATATATCGTGTAGGATGATTTTTTTTCTTTTATAAAGAAGACTTTTACCAAAACGCCCATAATGGGAAACTCCGATGAGAATGTGTTATCATAACTACTTTTCTTAGTTGATGAAATGGCTTGTTGTTTTGTTTTGCTTCCATTTAATTTACATTTATTGCTTCTGCTTTGAATATCCGGGCCGGTAGTTGGACGTCGTTTTGAGCAAACAAAACATATAAAAGATGCACGATTTCATGGGCAGAAAATAAGAACTACTTTGCATTGGCTTTAAAGAGTTTGGGTTTCTGTGCGACGATGCAATAGACTGTGTTGGGGTTTGTTTTGTATGTACAGTATGATATAATATTCCACATTTCCGTACGGTTTGCAGTGAGTGAGTGAAACTGCTCTCGAGTTACACTTTGATATTGCTTTGATCTGTATGAAACTGATGGCCAGATCAATGTCAAATTACACTTTCTGTCATAAATTTGTCTGTGAAATTGCATCAATCTCAAACATAAGAGCCGTAATGCCTCGCCGGACTGGGTTTGTTCTGAGAGCTCTAAAGCTTCTGGATTCAGTGGTTTGAATGCACTGGTTAAGTTGAGAGTGGATCTGGTTTGTAGTCTAGCAACAGAACCCTCTTTTATTTCCTGTATATAGTCCATAATATCATGATCCTGCTTCTTTGTATTTCTTTGCATTGCTCTTTTTGAATATATAAGACAACTGGCAGATCATTGAGACATAATATTCCTGATCTGCTGTATAATTAAGAGTTTATGCGTTGGTTTTTATTTGGATGGAAATACAAACACAACAAGTGAACTGTGTGAAGTGGTGTTTATTTAATATTGTATATTGCATTTTATTTGTGTGTGTGTGTGTGTGTGTGTGTGTGTGTGTGTGTGTGTGTGTGTGTGTGTGTGTGTGTGTGTGAGTGAGTGAGAGAGTGTGTGAGTGAGAGAGTGTGAGTGAGAGAGTGTGTGAGTGAGAGAGTGTGTGAGTGAGAGAGTGTGTGAGTGAGAGAGTGTGTGTGAGTGTGTGTGAGTGTGTGTGAGTGTGTGTGTGAGTGTGTGTGAGTGTGTGTGAGTGTGTGTGAGTGTGTGTGAGAGTGTGTGAGTGTGTGTGTGAGTGTGTGTGTGTGAGAGAGAGTGTGTGAGTGAGTAAGAGAGTGTGTGAGTGAGAGAGTGTGTGAGTGAGAGAGTGTGTGAGTGAGAGAGTGTGTGAGTGAGAGAGTGTGTGAGTGAGAGAGTGTGTGAGTGAGAGAGTGTGTGGGTGAGAGAGTGTGTGAGTGAGAGAGTGTGTGAGTGAGAGAGTGTGTGAGTGAGAGAGTGTGTGGGTGAGAGAGTGTGTGTGTGTGTGTGTTTGTGAGTGAGTGTGTGAGAGTGTGTGAGAGTGTGTGAGAGTGTGTGAGAGTGTGTGAGAGTGTGTGAGAGTGTGTGAGAGTGTGTGAGAGTGTGTGAGAGTGTGTGTGAGAGTGTGTGTGAGAGTGTGTGTGAGAGTGTGTGAGAGTGTGTGAGAGTGTGTGAGAGTGTGTGAGAGTGTGTGAGAGTGTGTGAGAGTGTGTGAGAGTGTGTGAGAGTGTGTGAGAGTGTGAGAGTGTGTGAGAGTGTGTGAGAGTGTGTGAGAGTGTGTGAGAGTGTGTGAGAGTGTGTGAGAGTGTGTGAGAGTGTGTGAGAGTGTGTGAGTGTGTGAGAGTGAGTGAGAGTGAGTGAGTGTGTGTGTGAGAGTGAGTGAGAGTGAGTGAGAGTGTGTGAGAGTGTGTGAGAGTGTGTGAGAGTGTGTGAGAGTGTGTGAGAGTGTGTGAGAGTGTGTGAGAGTGTGTGAGAGTGTGTGAGAGTGTGTGAGAGAGTGTGAGAGAGTGTGTGAGAGTGTGTGAGAGTGTGTGAGAGTGTGTGAGAGTGTGTGAGAGTGTGTGAGAGTGTGTGAGAGTGTGTGAGAGTGTGTGAGAGTGTGTGAGAGTGTGTGAGAGTGTGTGTGAGAGTGTGTGAGAGTGTGTGAGAGTGTGTGAGAGTGTGTGAGAGTGTGTGAGAGTGTGTGAGAGTGTGTGAGAGTGTGTGAGAGTGTGTGAGAGTGAGTGAGAGTGAGTGAGAGTGAGTGAGAGTGAGTGAGAGTGAGTGAGAGTGAGTGAGAGTGAGTGAGAGTGAGTGAGAGTGAGTGAGAGTGAGTGAGAGTGTGTGAGAGTGAGTGAGAGTGAGTGAGAGTGTGTGAGAGTGAGTGAGAGTGAGTGAGAGTGAGTGAGAGTGTGTGAGAGTGAGTGAGAGTGTGTGAGAGTGAGTGAGAGTGAGTGAGAGTGAGTGAGAGTGAGTGAGAGTGAGTGAGAGTGAGTGAGAGTGAGTGAGAGTGAGTGAGAGTGAGTGAGAGTGAGTGAGAGTGTGTGAGAGTGAGTGAGTGAGTGTGTGTGTGAGAGTGAGTGAGAGTGAGTGAGTGTGTGAGAGTGAGTGAGTGTGTGAGAGTGAGTGAGTGTGTGAGTGTATGTGTGTGTGAGTGTGTGGTACAGTTCAGCAGCCTAGCCAAACCGGGAATGCTAGGTCTAATGTTGACAGTGTTTAAATGCTGATTATAACTAAACCTAGTCACTGCAGAAACCCAGCATGAGTGGCATGAAGAAGTTTCCATTTTACTGGGTTCCCAAAGTCATGAAAAACCGAAACATCTGGGAACTTGTATTTTGGAAATGTATGTAAATTTAATAGCAAAAACTCAGTGTATCATTGACAACAGTTCAGAATCCAATTGGTCAAAAAGTGTTTTTGTTCATTACATGTATAAATGTATGTCAATCAGTGCATCGTGAGGAAAAACTGTAAAGGCTCGTTCGCACACACACACACACACACACACACACACACACACACACACACACACACACACACACACACAACAAATGTCAACATTAAAATAACCTTTAAAATATCATTTGTAATATGCAAATAACATGGAAAATAGGATGTTACTGTTATGCGATTTTAAAAAGTTGATTCTATTTTTTTTATGCTTAAAAATATAATTTGTAATATGCAAATAAAATGCAAAATAGGATGGATTTTATTGGATGTTAAAATGTTGATTCTCATTTTTATGCTTTAAAATATAATTTGTAATATGCAAATAACATGCAAAATAGGATGTTACTGTTATGGGATTTAAAAATGTTGATAAAAATTTTTTATGCTTTCTATAAAATTTGTAATATGCAAATAAAATGCAAAATAGGATGGATTTTATTGGATGTTAAAATGTTGATGTGTGGGAACGAGCCGATAATAAAACCGATAACTATAACATGACTATATTAGCATGCACGCCAGCTGACGATATCGTCCTCGTTTATTCTTGCACGCGCTGCGGTTTTGTGGTCTGCCGCGCGCGCCCTCCTGAGAGCAGGGTGGATTCTGATTGGCTGTCAACGTTTTTAAGGTTCATCACTTCAAAAACAATCGTTCTCAAAGTGATTCCAATGATATCTTTTTGCTATGGTTATATTCCTTTATATTTAGAATGATTTTTCGAGCTATATCGTTATCGCCCTTGGGTGTGCCTAAATTTAATTTGATTAACCGGTTCTCTATCAGTCCAGAGCATTTAGCCAATCATAAATGACCTGGAACCGTTTCTAATATCATATGCTTGATGCACAATGGCTGATACAGATTAAAAACAATGGTTTCATGCATCACAAAAGAACTGAAACTGGCATGTGGACTTCAGAGCTGTAGTTTCTGTCAGGCACGAGGAACCTGAACCTGTTTTGTGAAGAATGGAGGAAGTAAATGCTTCCAGTAAATGCGTGTCTGGCATTCGGCTCTGACCTCGATAATGCGGCGGATGTTTCTTCTCTTTTACACGTTTGCCGTCGCTTGGAGTTTCTCAAGAACTCAAGGTAAGGATTTTATTTTCTTGAAAACTGAACATTAGAGTTTGTTCCTGTTGTTTTATTATCCAGTGTTTATACACTGCTGTTCAAAAGTTTTGGAGAAGTATCTTCTGCTCACCAAGGCTGCATTTATTTGATTAAAAATACAGTAAAAACAGTAATATTGTAAAATATTATTATAATTTAAAATAGCAGTTTTCTATATGAATATATAGCAAAGTGTAATTTATTCCTGTGATCAAAGCTGAATTTTCAGCATCATTACTCCAGTCTTCAGTGTCACATGATCCTTCAGAAATCACTCTAATATGAGGATCTGATGCTCAAGAAACATTTATGATTATTATCAGTGTTGAAAAAAAGTTGTGTACAATTTTTTTCATGATCCTTTGATGAATAGAAAGTAAAAAAGAACAGCATTTATCTGAAATAGAATCTTTTTTAACATTACAAATGTCTTTACTGTCACTTTTGATCAATTTAATTAATCCTTGATGAATAAAAGTATTAATCCCCCCCCCAAAAAAAAAAACAATTCTTACTGACCCCAAACTTTTGAACGGTTGTGTTTGTTACAAAAGCTTTCTAATTACACAAAAATACTGCAAGCATCTTAAACTCTAGTTCTAAAAAATAAAGAACAAAGAAATGTGCATCAGTGCTTTGCTTTTTTATGTTTTTAATTAATTTATGAAGCTTTATCATTACATTACATTGTTATATTATAATGCCATCATATTCTGTGCAGGCAATACTGTGATGTAAATAGAAAAGCCTGACAATATCACTGCTAGATACCTTTCGGTATTGTGGTATTCCGCCATGTTTGCGTTTACAAGCAGCCAATAACCCGTTCAAAACCGGGATATTAGCAATAACCCGGTCGCGCACGGCCATGTAAACACCGGCAAAAACCCGAATATGCTCATATTCCGGTTTTTAAAAACCCGAATATGATCCCAGGGTTACCCTTTTTCTAACCCGAATATTTGGTCATGTAAATGCGGATCGGCATATCTCCGTCAAAAGGAACATAGATTTGTGTTCTGCGCATGTTCTATTCGCAAGGAATCTTGGTCTTTTGAGTCGAGGAACTTCTTGTATACGCCCCGCGTGGAGTATACCGGGTCCGGGAGTAAACAAGAAGTAGAGGTAAACATGGCGAGACACAGCACCATACGTTTGGAGCGAGGAGGAAACCAATTTCTTTATTAGCGTGGTGGAAACCATGAATATAATGTATTTTGTTGACGGCAGAAAGTACCGAGATAGTGAGATTTACAAGACGCATATTGCGTCTTAAGGTTGTCTGTACGTCCAGACGCTAACCGTGCGTCTTATTCGGGTTAAACGGGTTAATAAATAACTTAAACGGGTTATTCCGAATGTTTCAGAAACCCGAATAGTGACCCGACCATAACCCGAATATTGACATCTTGTTAACGTAGTCACTGACACGCCCACAACTCGTAAAGATCGGGGCTTAAAGAAAATCTCGAGCTTCTCACTCGTATTTGAGACATTGTGGTGGCGTTCATGTGCGTCCAACTCGTAAATGCGATACGAGATGACATACGCTAGTAACCGGAGAGGTTTTTCTCCCACAGACAGTAAGCATGTAATGCGTCAGCTGACCTACTGCCACATCGAGCTGATGGACGCTGGGTTTGAGCTGGAGTTTGATGGACAGGAGCTCTGGCACGTGGATCCCACAGACTTCACCGCGAGACAGCGGTTACCGGAGTTCGCGTCGGACTGGAGACTCAACCGTAGTTTACCGTCTCAAGCGCACTACTCCATCGGCACCTGCTTCTACAACATCCCTCGCTGCGTCGCTGGAGAGAACAACCCTCCTCAGTCCATCGGTAAGCACTGCGTATATGAGCAGAACATCATTCAATTCAACTCACATTTATTTGAATAGCGCTGCCGCTTTCCACAATACACATCATTTCAAAGCAGCTTTAAAGAAAATGCATGAGTGCATAGTGATCTGTTATATGAGGTGACTGTCTAAGTTATGTATTTCAGAAATGTGCATATACAAAATCACACTTAGCTAAAAATGTATTAAACAATGTAATAATTTAATGCAAAATCATGACTGAACTGACTGACTGAACTTATATTTCTTCATCAAGCCTGTCAAAAAGACATTTTCACCACAAAATGAGACCTGACTATTTTTGCATTACAAGCATATTTTGCCCTCTCAAATTCTCATTACTTTAAAGTAAATATATATTTAATTAATTTTTATTATTTACTGTTTGGGGTTAGAATAATGCTTATCGTCTCATTTAATTAAAAATACAGTAAAAATTGTGAAATATTATTTTAATGTAAAATAGCCGTTGTCTATGTTAATATACTGTAAAGTGTCATTTATTCCTGTGATCAAAGCTGAATTTTCAGCATCATTACTCCAGTCTTCAGTGTCACATAATCCTTCAGAAATCACTCTAATATGATGATTTAATGCTTAAGAAACATTTATGATTATTATCAGTGTTGAAAACTGTCATATTTTTGTTTAAATGGAATCATGTGTAGAATTATAAATGTCTTTACTGTCACATTTGATCAATTTAATGTGATTGCTGTTTTATTTTTTTACTACAATATAAAAAAAAATGTATATACTTTTTTTTATGCATACAATAGTATTTTAAAAATCTATAATGAGAATTGCAAGCTCAAAAGTAAAACATCCAGATGCATTATGGTAATAATGAGAATGAGGGGAAATCAGTTGTCATTAAAATCGTCACTTTGAAAAACATTTTAATTGGTCTCAAAATTGGCTTAATTATAATTCTTATAGGCTTTAAACTGCCTTAAAAGATAATAATTTAAGTATAAAGATAATAATAAAATAACTTAAAGATAATAATCACTCCAATAATGATCCAATCATAGACTCTTAAAGTCCCTCTGTAATCAAGCATATTAAATACACCACATAGACATATAAACAACATTAAACGCTGGATTTAAACCACAGGGGGACTTTAATCATTTGCCTATTTAAATCCAAACAGTGACTTTTTTTATTGGCCAGTGTATTTTGGGGTGTAAAAGATTCAGAATAAGTTGCATCCGCCATTCACTCAACTATAATTCCCTGTCTGGCATCAGAACAGCATTAAATGAGCCAGTGATGCTCACACACACTGATAGTAATCCTGTATGTTATCTGATCTCACAGTTGCTCCGAACACACTGCTGTACAGCGAGAGCGACGTGAAGCTCGGGGTTGAAAACACCCTCATCTGTTCGGTGTCGAACTTCCACCCGCCGCCCGTGAACATCTCGTGGAGGAGGAACGGAGAGCCGGTGAGCGAGCGGGACGTCAGCGAGACGCAGTATTACTCCGACCGGGACTTCGGCTTCCGTGTGTTCTCCTACCTGAGCTTCAGTCCGGAGCGCGGAGACCTTTACAGCTGCAGCGTCCGACACCGGGGACTGCAGGAGGAACTCACCCGGTTCTGGGGTGAGCTGATCATACTCTTCTGCTTCTTGAATGAACGATTCAATGACTCGCTCATAAAGACTTCACTTGTTTCAATACTGGACGAATTAGCGTTTTTGAACGATTCTCTTGAATGAATGATTCAATGACTCACTCATAAAGACTTCACTTGTTTCAATACTGGACGAATTAGCGTTTTTGAACGATTCTCTTGAATGAATGATTCAATGACTCACTCATAAAGACTTAATTTTTTTCATTACTGGATGAATCAGCCTTTTTGAATGATTCAATGACTCACTCATAAAGACTTCACTTGTTTCATTACTGGATGAATCAGCATTTTTGAATGATTCAATGACTCACTCATAAAGACTTCACTTGTTTCATTACTGGATGAATCTGCGTTTTTAAATGATTCAATGACTCGCTCATAAAGACTTCACTTGTTTCATTACTGGATGAATCAGCATTTTTGAATGATTCAATGACTCACTCATAAAGACTTCACTTGTTTCATTACTGATGAATCAGCGTTTTTAAACGTTTCTCTTGAATTAATGATTCAATGACTCACTCATAAAGACTTCACTTGTTTCATTACTGATGAATCAGCGTTTTTAAACGTTTCTCTTGAATTAATGATTCAATGACTCACTCATAAAGACTTCACTTGTTTCATTACTGATGAATCAGCGTTTTTAAACGTTTCTCTTGAATTAATGATTCAATGACTCACTCAAAGACTTCACTTGTTTCATTACTGGATGAATCAGCATTTTTGAATGATTCAATGACTCACTCATAAAGACTTCACTAGTTTCATTACTGGATAAATCAGCATTTTTGAATGATTCAATGACTCACTCATAAAGACTTCACTTGTTTCATTACTGGATGAATCAGCATTTTTGAATGATTCAATGACTCACTCATAAAGACTTAACTTGTTTCATTACTAGATGAATCAGCATTTTTGAATGATTCAATGACTCACTCATAAAGACTTAACTTGTTTCATTACTAGATGAATCAGCATTTTTGAATGATTCAATGACTCACTCATAAAGACTTCACTTGTTTCATTACTGGATGAATCAGCATTTTTGAATGATTCAATGACTCACTCAAAGACTTCACTTGTTTCATTACTGGATGAATCAGCGTTTTTGAACGATTCTCTTGAATTAATGATTCAATGACTCACTCATAAAGACTTTTCTTGTTTCATTACTGAATGAATCGGCTTTTTTGAATGATTCTCTTGAATGAATGAATGATTCAATGACTCACTCATAAAGACTTCACTTGTTTCATTACTGGATGAATCAGCGTTTTTGAATGATTCTTAAATTCTAATGTACATTCTCTTGAATGAATGATTCAATGACTCACTCATAAAGACTTCACTTGTTTCATTACTGGATGAATCAGCATTTTTGAATGATTCAATGACTCACTCATAAAGACTTCACTTGTTTCATTACTGGATGAATCAGCATTTTTGAATGATTCAATGACTCACTCAAAGACTTCACTTGTTTCATTACTGGATGAATCAGCGTTTTTGAACGATTCTCTTGAATTAATGATTCAATGACTCACTCATAAAGACTTTTCTTGTTTCATTACTGAATGAATCGGCTTTTTTGAACGATTCTCTTGAATGAATGAATGATTCAATGACTCACTCATAAAGACTTCACTTGTTTCATTACTGGATGAATCAGCGTTTTTGAATGATTCTCTTGAATATTAATGATTCAAAGACTCACTCATAAAGACTTTACTTGTTTCCGACACCGAGGACGGCAGGAGGAACTCACCCGGTTCTGGGGTGAGCTGATCTTCTTCTTCTTCTTCTTTTTCTTCTTCTTCTTCTTCTTCTTCTTCTTCTTCTTCTTCTTCTTCTTCTTCTCCTTCTTCTCCTTCTTCTCCTTCTTCTCCTTCTCCTTCTCCTTCTCCTTCTCCTCCTCCTCCTCCTTCTCCTTCTCCTTCTCCTTCTCCTCCTCCTCCTCCTCCTCCTCCTCCTCCTCCTCCTGAGTGACACTATCAGTATTTTGCTCAAACTGAAGAATGATGCTGGTGTGTGAGGATTTTCCGCAGCTTCTTTTCAAAGAGTGTTTGTGTGAATCTTTACATATTTCTGAGCAATAGAATCAAGTCAAAAATTCCATCAGTTCATCAACAAGAACTAAAAACATGCCAAAACATTATTATTATTATGGTAACATTTTACAATTAGGTTTCATTTGTTAACATGAACTTACAATAAAAAAAAAAATCATCTTAATGTTAATTTCAACATACTAATACATTATTAAAATTAAGTTAATCTGTTAATAATATTTAATATACCTGAGCTGACATGAACTAGCAATAAACAGCTGTATTTTTATTTACAAATGTTATCAAAGATTAAATAAATACTGTAACAAATGTATTGCTTATTGATAGTTAATGCATTAACTAACATTTATTGTTATTGTTAAATTTAACCAACAGAAAATTATTACCCAAATGTAGACACATTTTTCACTTGCTGCCTTTTATATTTAAATGATAGTTAATGCAAATTTTTACTATTTATTTATTATTGAATATTAATTCAATATAATATTTTGTTTATATATATATATATATATATAGATGCACAATAATGCACAGTTTCACACTAGCGAAAGAATACTAGAATGCATGATGTTGTTGAATAGACATTTTGGATATGCATTGTTTTTATTTCTACCATTAATGTTTTGAGAATATTAAATATGAATATGCTGATGTTTGTGTCACAGAGGTGGAGGAGCCGGAAGACTCTCCGGAGGTCGAGACCGCAGTGCTTGTAGTCGGGATTCTTGTGGGATTTCTGGGATTTGTGGCGGGAATCATTCTAATCGTAATGAGCAAGATGGAGCTCCCGGCTGTATGACCATTCACTACATCTGCCACACACACACACACACACACTCACACACACACACACACACACTCACTCCTCAGACTGACAATCAGCTTAATATCAATACAGGTGAAACTCGAAACATTAGAATATCCTGCAAAAGTTCATTTATTTCAGTAATTCAACTTTTTCAAGCCTTTATTTGTTATAATTTTGATGATTATGGCTTACAGCTTATGAAAACCCCAAATTCAAAATTAGAATATTGTGAAAAGGTTTTCATATCTGTAAGCCATAATCATCAAAATTATAACAAATAAAGGCTTGAAATATCTCACTTTGCATGTAATGAGTCTATATAATATATTAGTGTCACCTTTTAAGTTGAATTACTGAAATAAATGAACTTATGCACCATATTCCAATTTTTCAAGTTTCACCTCTAAATGTCAATATTTATTGAAGTCTTTTATCATATTTATATATTGTTTGTGTTTGTTTGGATAGCTTTTAAGGTCGTACTGTATATGTAAGGACTGATTTATTGAGAATAACCTATAAATTGATCAGTTAAAACGTTTTATTGAAACATTTAGATAAGAGAGAAAAAAATCTGAAATATTACTTCAAAGATTCCCAGCTTTTCATGCAAGACATTATCATGACAACATCTATTTACACCTAAATAAATGTAATAAAATCTCAAATTCCCTCCATTTATATTTTTGCTTAATTGTGATCTTCATGTTTATAAATGCTTAATCCAGCGAACGTCTAGTAATTTCCATAACACCTTTCATATCATCAAACATAATCCTCAGACTGACAATCATTTGTTTATTCTGATTTTTAACATGAATAAATGTAACTATTTATTGAATATTTGAGTCTTTTATCATATTTATGTATTATACCTGTTTGGATAGCTTTTCAGGTCGTACTGTAATAACTGTATATGTTAGGACTAGCTTGCAAAAGGATGATTTATTGAGAATAACCTATAAATTGATCAGTTAAAATGTATTCTTGAAACAAAAATCTAAAATATTACTTCAAATATTGCCAGTTTTTCATCATGACAACATGTATTTTAACCTAAATAAATGTAATAAAATCTCAAATTCCGCCCTTATTTTTGCTTAATTGTAATTTTCATCTTTATGAATGCATAATGGCCCACTACTTTAGTGATTTCCATAACTGATATCCTGAAGTGTGTGTTCATCCTCCAGTTGAGTCTGGTGTTCTGGAGTGAGCAGATCGAGGTCATTAACGGATGTATAGTTCGGCTCTGACAGCAGCAGATAAGCCGGCCTGTGGGGAGAGGAACGCTTAACTGCGTTAATTAAAGAGCGCTGATAATCCGCCCAGACTGTGTTCACGTTCACAGTGATTCCTGCTTCCTTAGAGCGCAAAACTGCAGTTTAACAGGAGATTCCAGTGGGAAAGAGACTCTAGCTCGTGGATATTTGTATTACACATACACTACAAAAAGTGGCCTAACTGTGGCGCTGCGATATGTGACGATGGCATCCGATTATGGAAGGCCATTCGGGCCAAAATGTGTAAAATTAACAGTGTTAACACCATACCGTATAAAACAAACATAGGTCCTTAAAAATGCTTGAATTAACCCCTTCGCTGTCACCCACCTTTTTGAGAATGGGGGTTAAAATGCACTATTCAAACTTAAATGGTTGTAATTCAAGAATGCTTTTGAATATAGACCCAAGTTTGGTCTTGTTTTAAAGGAAACACTCAGCAGATTATTGCTGAAGTGAAAAAATGACAGTATGAAAAAGTTATGGAAGTTTAAATTTACAGTAAATCAAATATACTGTACTATATATTTATAAAAAATATATATTTTACAAAATATTTTTTACTATAAAATTACTATAAAATCAAAGCCATATATCTAACCAAGTTGTGTTCCAAATTTGAAGTTGATATCACAAAAATTGAAGTTCCCATGAGATTTTGTTTAGGCGTAGTACCAGAAATAGCCACCGGGTGCCATACATTCCATTGAATTTAGTTGTATACATTCTGCCTTAACAAATTAATACATTTCTGTCCAAATATCAATTCTGTCACAAAATTTGGAACCTTGAGACTTAGACCTTTCTGACAATATGTGTTTTGTCAGGATTAGAAAAAGTTTTGATCATAAATTATTAAATATAATGATGCCAAAAAGGGGAGGAGACTGATAAAATAGTTTAGAGTACCGTTTCTATGGTAACGCAACGTTCAATTTCAAAACGGTTTTCGCAGGATGAATTCTGAGTTTGTAAGCTTTCAAATGATACCTAATTTATGATAACTACTAAAATATGTGATGTAATAAAAAAAGGCGATAAAAAAAGATATTATATTTTAGAGGATAATATATATATTATACTTTTTAGAAGATAATATTATATTATAATGTTTTATTGAAAAATACTAGATTATATGTTTTATTATGAACTTTTAGCATGAAAACCAAAGTTTCAATTATTAAAGGTGTGTGCGTCAACTTTTTGTGACAAAGGTCAGAACTCCTGTTATGATGCAGATTTTTTTGAGGTGCACTCTTGTAAAAAATACATCGGTTACTCTTCCTACATAATTTGTAGCAAAAAACAGCAGTCAAATATCTATTTAGGAGTCTTAGACCTTTCCAACCATATATAGTTTGTCATAATTAGATTAGGATTTAATAGTAATATAGCAAAGTAAAGTTAGGCGTCCCGTATACGGGATGGTGACAGTTAAGGGCATGAACTCAATTTTTTGTTAGAAATGTTGCTATTAAAAATTTTGAATACGATATCTTGAATATCATATTCATATGCACAATCATTTATAATCATAAGTTCTTAAAAAATGGTTTAAAGGTTGAAATGAATACATATATTTTTATAAAACTCACTTTTGTCAAAACTTGTATTATTTGAACTGTTTAAATCGTTGTTTTTACACTCATTTTCCATCTTAAAAAGGTCTTAAAAGCCTTAAAAATGATGTATAAAAACCCTGCAGATATCCTCTACAGGTGATTAACAAATAATGCACATTTTTTTTAATGTCCAACAATTACCTTCATTTAATTTAATGTCAAAATTCATGCATATAATATTCTCTCTATGTTTTAATCGAGTAATGATCCATAAAAATGGAAAACTAAAACCAGAGTAAAAATAAATATTAAAAGCAGCAATATGAAAGCTGCAAACCGGATAAAATAGTATAAATAAAAGGTGCTGTAAAAAGCTCTTGAATCGCATGATATTCACACGAGTGCCGACACACACGGGCCACTAGGTGGCGCTGTGTTCCTTCAGACTGTTCTACATGCTTGTTTGTTGCTTGATTTTACTTCACACTTGCTTTTGTCGTTTCCCCTCAAAACTAAATCCTGCAATGTGTCGTGTTCGAAGACTGCAGATAATGATGCTCTCTGATGTTAGACATTTATACATTATTCAGCGTCCTCGTCTCTCACACACATCACTGAAGTGGCATTAGCGTGTATTGATCTCATGTGTGTTTGAAGATTGTCTGTGTCTGAACTTTAACAGATTTACTGATGATTCTGGTTTGTCTGGCAGAGATGTTTAGGACTGTGGCAATGCGTACCAGATACTGGCATCCATATCCATGTGCTTCACATTACAGTATGTTGTTCAGAATGAAATATTGCTGGATACTGCACTATATAATGCATTGCATACCCATTTTTTAAAAACATTGCATTTCTACTTGATGTTGTGAAGAGAAGTATGCATCATTGTTGTTGCATTGCATTTGTAATGTCTATACTTTCCTATAGTACACACACTTGTAGTGCATACTAAGTGTATGAATTGGGACGCAGCCTGACTTTGAAATGTTGCTGATTTCATTTTGACTTGTCAAGATTGAACTCTATCTTCATCATTTCAACCTAAAATTTCAACCAATTACATTTTGCATGAAGAAAATCGGCCTATTTTACGATTTTTTTTTTTTTTTTGCATTGCAACAGTATTTTGAAAAAAATTAAGCACATTTCCATTCCCTTAATGTGTTTTGGAAGCTTGTTTCCGCCACAGAATGAAAAATAAAAAAGGTAATTGCGACTTTTTATCTCACAATTCTGACTTTATTTCTCAGAATTGCGTGTTATAAAGTCAGAATTGCGAGATATGATGTTGCAAAAGCCCTGCTGTTGTCGGCAGTACACTGACCAAAAGTCTTGAGAAAGTGTTTAATTGGCTAAACAAATCATGTTTAACACTTAATCTGAAGAAAACTAAGTCTATGTGTTTTTCGATAAGAGTTTGGACAATAAATGACCTTAACATTAAAATGAATGGCGAACTAATCGATCAGGTAGAACAAGAAAAATATTTAGGAGTGATTTTAGATTCTCAGCTAAATTTTAAAAGTCATATAAAAAACATTTCAAGAAAAATGAAGGCCAGTATGAACTGTTTCAGAAGGATCAGGAGCTGTCTTACATTTGAATGTGCTCATGTATTTCTGAACACTATGATCATGTCCCACCTGTCGTACTGCACCACCGTTTGGTCCCAGACCAGCCAAACTACCCTGAAGCCTATTGAGAGGCTTTATAACCGGGCCCTAAAAATTTTAGATCAAAAGCCCATTCGATTCCACCACTGTAATATTTTAAGTAAACATAAAATCTTAAATTTTGTTAATCTCAGACACATTAAGTTGTTTTTTAAATGTTTAATTGGACTTGCACCTGAGCCACTTTGTAAATTTGTGAACAGGCTGGACTCCTCCAGATCAACAAGAGCTGCTACTCGTGGAGACTGTAAAGTTCCATTTTTTAAAACTTCTTTTGCCCAAAATGTTTTTTCAGTGAAAGGAGCCAATCTGTGGAACTGGCTTCCTACAAATATAAAGATTTTAACTAAACTATCCACCATTAAAAAACTAACAAAAGCCTGGTTCATACAGCAGCAGCAGTGTGATCATGCCATATGAAATGTATATCCGTGTGTATGTGAGGTGTGCATCTGTGTAAGTTCGAGTGAATGTGTTTATTCACTAATTTTATTGGTGCTAACTGGTTTCTGGACATTTTATTGTATTCACTGTCATATTTTTACTCCTTTATTATCCTAACTGTTAAAAGCCCTTCTAGGGACAGGTGTTGCGAATTAGCCTTGGCTATAAACACTGTGATACAGGCATCGGATTGTTCTTTATGTAATCTATGTTTTTTTGTATCTGTCCCTATTCAAATAAACAATAAATAAATATAAAGTCCGAATTGATTGATATAAAGTCGCAATTGCGTGTTATAAAGTCAGAAATGTGAGATATAAAGTCAGAATTGCGTGTTATAAAGTCAGAATTGTGAGATATAAATTATTCTAAGGGGAAAAGTGTCTTTTTTCCCCTTAGAATTGGCCTGATAACTCGCAATTGCGACTTTATATCTCACAATTCTGAGAAAAGATGTCAGAATTTTGAGATGTAAACTCGCAATTCTGAGAAATAAAGTCGCAATTGCGAGATATAAAGTCAGAATTGTGAGATAAAAAGTCTCAATTCTGTCTTTTTTTCTCGCAATTGCGACTATTTATCAGAATTGCGACTTTATATCTCGCAATTGCGACTATTTCTCAGAATTGCGACTTTATACCTCGCAATTGCGACTTTATATCTCAGAATTGCGATTTTATATCTCGCAATTGTGACTTTATTTCTCAGAATTGCGACTTTATATCTCGCAATTGTGACTTTATTTCTCAGAATTGCGACTTTATACCTCGCAATTGCGACTTTATTTCTCAGAATTGCGACTTTATATCTCACAATTGCAACTTTATTTCTCAGAATTGCGACTTTATTTCTCAGAATTGCGACTTTATACCTCGCAATTGCGACTTTATTTCTCAGAATTGCGACTTTATATCTCGCAATTGCGACTTTATTTCTCAGAATTGCGACTTTATATCTCGCAATTGCGACTTTATATCTCAGAATTGCGACTTTATATCTCGCAATTGTGACTTTATTTCTCAGAATTGCGACTTTATACCTCGCAATTGCGACTTTATTTCTCAGAATTGCGACTTTATATCTCGCAATTGCGACTTTATATCTCAGAATTGCGACTATTTCTCAGAATTGCGACTTTATACCTCGCAATTGCGACTTTATTTCTCAGAATTGCGACTTTATACCTCGCAATTGCGACTTTATTTCTCAGAATTGCGACTATATCTCGCAATTGCGACTTTATTTGTCAGAATTCTGACTTCATATCTCGCAATTGTGAGATAAAAAGTCGCAATTATTTATTTATTTTATTCAGTGGCGGAAACAAGCTTCCATAGTTTTGTCATTTTTAGTTTCTTTGTAATTAACATTTTTCTCAAAGATGATTCTCATTACTGTCATATTACTGTCATAAATGCACTTAATTGTCATGAAAGATGCTAAAAATATTTTTTAGTGATCCTGAACACAAGGTTTTATTTACTTTACGCAAATAAATTTGTGGTTACACTTTATCCCGATGGTCCACTTTAGACATTCTACGAACTATACGTAACTTTGCATGTCAACTATCAGTCATTAGAGTATTAGCAGACCGTTAGTTTAGTATAATACGTTTACATGTAGTTGCAAAGTTGTTAATACAGATGAAAACCCCAAATTCAAAAGTTAATTTATTTCAGTAATTCAACTTAAAAGGTGAAACTAATATATTATATAGACTCATTACATGCAAAGTGAGATATTTCAAGCCTTTATTTTTTATAATTTTGATGATTATGGCTTACAGATATGAAAAACTTTTCAAATTTTGACTTTAGGGTTTTCATAAGCTGTAAGCCATAATCATCAAAATAATAACAAATAAAGGCTTGAAATATCTCACTTTGCATGTAATATATTATATATTAGTTTCACCTTTTAAGTTGAATTACTGAAATAAATAAACTTTTGCACGATATTCACCTGTATATTTAAAGTGGACAATTGAAATGTTTGACAGAAGCTCACAGATATTACAGCAAATAAAAACTCCAAAACAAATCAAATATAAATCATATTTATTATATTATACAAATTGTACAGATGATGACATTATCATGTTGCCTGTCCATAGAAACGCTGAAAAACATTGATCGATGTTCACAATGGCACAACAGCGGCTGACAATCATAATCATAGAAGCGACCTGCAAATATAGAGGCAGAAATGGTGAAATCCTTTGAGAAACACGGGCAGAAATGCAGCATCTTCAACTCTTTATCTTCTGAAACGCTTGAACACCAAAGGAAATAGACGCAGCTACTTCATAATCTGTTATATAACTGATGAACTGACACGTTTCTTAGAGTATAACACGAGAAACCACAGGGTAAATATTGCTCAGCATCACTTCTCTGATCCGGTCTCATAACTTCTTCCACATCCTTGTTTTCCTCTAATAGCGTGTTTTATGGCGACCTTTGACCCCGCATGCCTATAGACCGGACTTTATAATCTCGCTGATGTCATGCCCTGCTATTGTCGGCAAGGGAGGAAAAGCTGAGCCGCAAACGTTACTTTTACACGCTAACCATCCATCACTGCCAGCTGGATAAACCACATAAAGTGTCGACAAATGAAGTATTTGAACATTCAAAGACTTTCAGATATGTATAGCGGCTGTGTGTATTTGTTTAACAGGGTTTGAGGGTGAAACAAAAGCTGTGTGTGATATATTTTTGTCTGCATGTACATATACACATATTTACACTATCGTTCAAAAGTTTGAGGTCAGCAAGATTTTTTTTTTTTTTAAATTAAGTCGTGCTGCATTTATTTGATCAAAATACAGTAAAAATTGTGAAATATTATTAGAATTTAAAATGGCAGTTTTCTATGTTAATATGCTGTAAAGTGTAATTTATTCCTGTGATTTTCAGCATCATTACTCCAGTCTTCAGTGTCACATGATCCTTCAGAAATCACTCTAATATGATGATCTGATGATCAAGAAACATTATTATTATCTTGCGTCATCCATTTTTAAGGATTCTTTGATGAATAGAAAGTTCAAAAGACAGCTTATAGTTAAATGAAATCTTTTGTAACATTATAAATGTATGTCTTTAAAATAAAACAACCTTTATGATCTAAATCTTTTGAACGGTCGTGTACATAATGTAAATCTATAACTAGATGTCTTTTATAAAAGCGGTGCTCAAGGCCATGTGTGACAGACGTTTCCCTGTGTTGAGCTTTATTTTATGCAAATTTAAAATTAATTCGATAGTCCACTTTAGACATCCTACTAACTATAACGTGTCGGCTATCAGTCATTAGAGTATTAGTCGACTTAATATTTGCTAACTCTTTATTTTGATGCTCCTCAACAGATATTCTACTGATTATAAGTAACTTTACAACGACATGTCAACTTATTCTACTAATCTAACAGTCTGCTAATACTCTAATGAGAGTTTCTGCCACAGAATAAAAATAAAAAAGGTAATTGCGACTTTTTATGTCACAATTAGTCTTTATCTCAGAATTGCGAAAGAAAAAAATCAGAATTGCGAGTTTATTTCTCGCAATTCTGACTTTATAACACGCAATTCTGAGAAATAAGTCTGAATTTCGAGATGTAAACTCGCAATTGTGAGATAAAAAGTCACAATTGTCTTTTAAAATGTTTTATTCTGTGGCGCAAACAAGCTTTCATAAGTTGACATGTAGGTGCAAAGTTAGTGTCTGAAGTGGACTATCGATGTAAAGTGTGGCAGATGCAGTTCTGTTCCCAGATCAGTCGAGGAATAAATCTAGATAATGGAGAGCACAAGCCAAGCTTATCAGAACAGATGCTGACAGTGTGCATACTAGCAGAAGAAGTGTGCATACTGGCACATACTGGCACATAATTACAGTCTGTCAGAGATAAGCAGGATCTGCACACACACACACACACACACACACGTCCACCGGAACGCCATTCACAAACTCTTCCTTCATTCATTTAAAAAATTGAATGTTTTTTTATACTTTAACACATTTTACCATGTTTTAATCTCATTTCTGTGGATTTTACCAACTCAAAACATATGTAGACTCCACATTGGCCTTGTGATATGCAGAAAAATAATGCTTGAAAAATATGTGTTAAAAAAATGCTGGGTTGTTTTAACTCAATTTTGGGTCAAATATGGACAAACCTAAACGTTGGATTAAAGATGCAATTTAAAAATGTAACCCAACGGCTGGGTTTGTCCATATTTGATCCAAAATTGGGTTAAAACAACCCAGCATTTTTTAGGGTTCTTGACTTTTTGCTAAAATGGCTCAGTATAAGGAGAAATGTCTTACACTCTAAACAATGCTGGGTTGTTTTAACCCAAATTTGGGTCAAATATGGACAAACCCAAACGTTGGGTTAAAAATGTAATTTAAAATTTTAACCCAACTTCAACTTTCACTTTCAACTGTACATTTTTTAATTACATTTTTAATCCAACATTTGGGTTTGTCCATATTTGACCCAAATTTGGGTTGAAACAACCCAAATTTTTTTAGAGTGTATATTGAACTCTAGGGTTCTTGACTTTTTGCTAAAATGGCTCAATATAAGGAGAAATGTCTTACACTCTAAACAATGCTGGGTTGTTTTAACCCAAATTTGGGTCAAATATGGACAAACCTAAACGTTAGATTAAAAATGCAATTTAAAAATGTAACTCAATGGCTGGGTTTGTCCATATTTGACCCAAAATTGGGTTAAAACAACCCAGCATTTTTTAGGGTTCTTGACTTTTTGCTAAAATGGCTCAGTATAAGGAGAAATGTCTTACACTCTAAACAATGCTGGGTTGTTTTAACCCAAATTTGGGTCAAATATGGACAAACCCAAACGTTGGGTTAAAAATGTAATTAAAAATTTTAACCCAACTTTCACTTTCAACTGTACATTTTTTAATTACATTTTTAATCCAACATGTTAGTTTGTCCATATTTGACCCAAATATGGGTTGAAACAACACAGCATTTTTTTAGAGTGCAAATTATTGCGTAATGCATTACATTTTTATTCTTGTGATAAAGTATGTTTACGAAATTAAAAATAAATTGATTTAATGACGGAACCCTTTAAGCTTCTAATCTCACACTAAAAAAAAAACACGTTTCAACCCATGTTTGGGTCAAATATGGACAAACCCAACAATTGCTTTACATTTTTTAAACACATTTTGAAACCCAATGGTCGGGTTTGTCCGTATTTGACCCAAACATGGGTTGAAACAACCCAGCATTTTTTCGAGTGATGTATATAGAGCGTTTTCTTCTAAGAGTGCATGTGTTAGAAATGTCTTTGTCTCTGCTGAATGTGTCTTATGTATTAAAACAATCAACAAGGCCTTTCCCCCTCCGGCTCCAGGCTAACAACAGCGCTGTGACAGAAGCACAATTATAATGACAGTGTGTGTCAGAAGCCGCTCTGAAAACAAGACATGCAAGGAAACGAGGTGAGCGTCTTTAAAGCGTATATGATCATGAGAAACGTCGAGTTTGAGAGGTTTCTCCCAGCAGGAGGACTGAGCGGAAAAGCCATTATGATTTTAAATGTGACCCGCTGGCCATAAGAGCTAATGCAGAACCACACACACACACACACACACTGGGAAAACCCTGACTCTGCCAAAGCAAATCATAAACACAACCAGACGCCAACACAACCATGCTGACTTCATGGAAAATACACACACACAGCTCAGGTGAGGTGGACAGGGTTAACATGAAATCAAAATGACCAAGTCACTGAGATATCAAAATTGACATTTCTTATTTTTAAATGGAATATTATTAATTATTATTATTTTCTCTGTGCAAGACATTCAATTGATGTTAATCTTGAATCAGAGTAACTCTCTTCTCTGATGATGTGGGCGGGGCTATAACCTGTCACTCACATGAGATCAGCCAATAGCAGACCACAACCATCCAATCAATTCCCCACAGACACAATCAAGCCCCGCCCACATGTGTTCTTGTTCCAGAAGTGTTTGTAATGCACATTATTTGATGTACAATCTAACATTTGATAACCAGAAAGTGGTTTAGAACTGTGTGTGCAATGTTTTTGTTCTTTTAATGTGTGCTTGCACTCTTTTTATTTTCAAGTAAATGCCACTTCGTTTTATATTTTAACTAATGCAGTGACATTTTAAGTCTGACTAAGGGTGAACTTGTATGGAAACTTGTTTCCGCCACAGAATGAAAAAAAAGAAAAGGTAATTGCAACTTTCCATCTCACAATTGCGAGTTTACATCGTGTGATATAAAGTCGTAATTGCATGTTATAAAGTCAGAATTGTGAGAAATAAACTTTTTTTCTCGCAATTGCGACTTTGTATCTTGCAATTCTGACTTTATAACACGCAAGATATAAAATCAGAATTGCGAGTTTATGTAAACTCGCAATTGTGAGATAAAAAGTCGCAATTATCTTTTAAAATGTTTTATTCTGTGGCGAAATAAGCTTCCATAAAATTGTAATTTCAGTAGAAATAAAATTTTCTACGTTGACCAACAGAAAGCTGATTGGTTTTAATAACTAAAATTTTGGTTTTAGTGACTTCTGTGAGAGAGAATAGGTAAAGAAATGAATATTATTTCTTTAACACACAGCCTTTTTGTTCTGCGAGTCAGACAGGATAATGCTTTCTTCTGAGTTGGATTATGGGATGTGATTTCTAGTCGTTCACCTCATTAATAAAAGCCGAAGAAGCGTGTCCTGTTGCTCACTTTACTTCTGAAACATCGCAGATGATCAGGCTAATAACATCATGGTCATGAAATAACCCCTCTATCCCATCAGCACAACCTTCTGTTATGGATTATCCACGTATATACACTTATTTGCTCATGCAAATTGAAAATTGACGGCGGTCTGAAACACGGATTTCGGATTTCGCCCCCATGGAATTTTCATAATAGAAACTCAGTATCTTTATGAATTCTGTTCAGTGAAAACGGTCTGTTTTAACCATTTCTTGTTTCATTTCGGTCAATGCACACACGTACGGAAACTAATTGCATTCACTTGAGGAAAAAAATCTACTGTTTTTCTGAATTAACGAGTTAATTATCTCAGAATTACGAGATAATTTTTCATGGAAAAAAGTTTTTGCTCTGTTTTTCTGAATTAATGACTTAATTATCTCAAAATTATGAGTAACTCATTAATTCATAAAAACAGAGTGAAAAAATGTTTTTCAAGAAAAATGTATCTAATAATTCTGAGATAATTAACTCGTTAATTCAGAAAAACAGAGCAAAAACTTTTTTCCATGACAAAATATCTCGTAATTCTGAGATAATTAACTCGTTAATTCAGAAAAACAGAGCAAAATCTTTTTTTCCATGAAAAAATATCTCATAATTCTGAGATAATTAACTCGTTAATTGATAAAAACAGAGTGAAAAAATGTTTTTCATGAAAAAATATCTCGTAATTCTGAGATATTAACTCGTTAATTCAGAAAAACAGAGCAAAAACTTTTTTCATGAAAAATGATCTCGTAATTCTGAGATAATTAACTCGTTAATTCAGAAAAACAGAGCAAAAACTTTTTTTCATTAAAAAAATATCTCGTAATTCTGAGATAATTAACTCGTTAATTCAGAAAAACAGAGCAAAAACTTTTTTCCATGAAAAATTATCTCGTAATTCTGAGATAACTAACTCGTTAATTCAGAAAAACAGAGTAGATTATTTTCCATCAAGTGAATGCAATACGCTTCCGTACACACGTGCCACATCTCTTGCTATTTTAAGCAAGCCATGGTTCATTTTGATTTCATGTTGATGAATTGGTAAAAAAAAAAAAATCAGTGTCAGTTTTAAAACATGGACTGGATCTGGATCAGGATCAGGATCAGGGGTCAGAATGAACATCTTGAGGTGAACATTAGCAAGTGTCAGTGAGTTAATGCGCCTATAAACACACCTTCTGCTGTTTTAACACGAGAGAAGCTGCTTAAACTAAAGCAGGGAACATCTAAAACACTTGTGATGCTTCATTGCTTTTAGAGAAATGCTGGAAACATTTGCTATAGCCGCTTGTGTCGATGCGAAGTGAAGCCCAACTGGACCGAAACTCAAGCTTGTTACACCATCTGCCTCTTTTAAAAGGAATAATTCACCCGAAATGATGATGATTCTGTCATCATTTAATCACCATTTGTTGCACAGACATTCAATGGATGATTTATTAATGTATTTTGTGGCTAAGAAAACTATGCAATATTCTAATAAGCATAAAAATATAGTGTACGCACAAATACAGGGTAAAATAATATATTTGTTATTATGTATATTTATGTTTATTTGTGTTAGATTTTTTCCCCTCATTATTGACATACTACACTAAAAAAAATCTTTTTTTTAAGATTTACGAATTAAGAATTTAAATTGACTAAAAAAACCTAAAGCTTAATAAAATATTTTCTATAAATCTTAATGGAATAAAAGAATAGACCATTTAGTTTGTGATTCGTATTCATAAATTCAAACATTTTTGAATATGAATCCATTAGGATTTACATAAAATGTTTTATTAAGCTCTAGTTAGTTCCTAATTAATTCATAATATGAAAATGTAAGGATTATTCAATTCAAGTTGATGGAATTTTACTATGTGTAAATCTTGTGTTCGTGATAATTTCAACATTTTATCTCAAAACTATAACTTAGTATGTCAATTATCTCATGATTATGACTTCCATGGAATAAAGTCATGCAGGTTTGGATCAACACTGACAAATAAATGATGACAGATTTTTAATTTCTGCGTGAATTATTCCTTTAAATCAGAAAGTTAACGAACCAAACTTACAAAAAGCCCCAACAAACGTAATCGCAATATTCCCAATATGTTTCTCTTAAAATTTAGAGAATCTGACCTTTTTGTTTTTGGACGGTGACATGAAATATTCATATAAATGTAAACGAAAACATACACAAACAAATGCACCATATACATCACAATAGATTGCTTCTCGCAACTGTATCCTCGAGTCCCTCTGGGCTCATCGACTAAACATTAATGTGGTTTTCCCATCCAGTGCATTGACTGATATCTCTTCCCATCGGTCCTCCTCTTCCCGGATCCCGGAGTCCTTCCGGCTCGTTTAAAGACGCCATCGCTCCAGTTAAACGCTCAGTACTGGTCAAGAGGTGTGTGTGTGTGTGTGTGTGTGTGTGACAGTCTGAAACTGCAAGCTTCACCACGGCAACCAGTCGTTTTGTCATGTCTTGGGTATCTAAACATTAATAAAACAAGATATTATGATGTTTATTTTTTCCTACTGCATTGGCAAGTAAAATTATTAGTGCTGGGCAACGATTCATCACATCCAAAATAAAAGTTTGTGTTTGCATAATATACACAAATTAGAATATGGTGCAAAAGTTCATTTATTTCAGTAATTCAACTTAAAAGGTGAAACTAATATATTATATAGACCCATAAGTGAGATATTTCAAGCCTTTATTTGTTATAATTTTGGTGATTATGGCTTATGAAAACCCCAAATTCAAAATTATAATATTGTGAAAAGTTTTCATAAGCCATAATCACCAAAATTATAACAAATAAAGGCTTGAAATATCTCACTTTGCATGTAATGAGTTTATATAATATATTAGTTTCACCTTTAAAGTTGAATTACTGAAATAAATGAACTTTTGCACCATATTCTAATGTTTCGAGTTTCACCTGTGTGTGTACTATACAATGTATCTTGTATATAATAAAATAAATACACACACATATGCATGTATATATTTAAGAAAAAATGTTGTTATTTATATATCAAATATTTATATTTATATATAATATAAATGATGTATAAATATATATACATGCAAATATTTCTGAAATATATACATGCATGTGTGTGTATTTATATATACAAATTATAATTTATACACTCTAAAAAATGCTGGGTTGTTTTAACCCAATTTTAGGTCAAATATGGACAACCCTGAACGTTAGGTTAAAATTTTAATTTAAAAAAATTAACCCAACGGCTGGGTTTGTCCACATTTGACCCAAAGTTGGGTTGAAACAACCCAGCTTTTTTTTTTAGAGTGTACAGTACACACATATTATGTGTAAACAAACTTTTATTTTGGATGTGATTAATTATTGCCCAGCTCTAAAAATTATATGATCAATAAGTTATGATAACGTGTTTTTACATTGCTTTAACGCATTAATTTTTTTTTTTTAAATAACTTATACAAGATTCAACTCATTTTTTAAAAAGTCAGTTTAATGTAATTTGAGTTGAAATGACTTAAACATCCAAGTTGATTGTACTTAAAAATTTGAAGGCAACAACGTTATAATGCCTTGTGAATTTATCTTGTTTTAGGGATGTTTAGATACTGGACAAGACAAAATATTGAGTTTTTTTTTTTTTTTTTTTGCAAGGTATATAGCATTTTAACATTCATAAAGGCCCACTTCCATTGGCCAGGTGGGTTGAGCGCATCCTCAATCCTGATTGGCTGAGCCGTCTTCCTGTTTGTCCACTTCCTCTTCCTGTCGTCCCGTGTCTTTATACGACCCCATTTCAGCTTCAGTTTTCACACTACTCTCGTTTACCTTCTCCTCAGCGTTTCCATCTCTTTCGCTGCTTCCTGCTTCCTGTTTCTCCCTGCCAGCTGTGACATCACTTCCTGTCGCCTCTGTCTCATCTCCTTCCTCTCTCTGTTCTCTCTGCACTTCAGCCTCATCACTCATGTTTTCCCCCCGTCGCTCGTTCACGCTTGTATTCGTGTCTTCTGCGCTCTTCTCGGCTCCGTCGCTGCTCTTTTGATCACTCGTCTCTTTCTTCTTCTTGTTCTTTGGTGCGTCTTTGACGGAGTTCTTGTTGGACTTGTTCCGTGCTTTAAAGATGACTTTCTGAAATAGACAATGTCGACAGAGAGTTTTGAGACTTTTAAAAAAAAAAACGATAATGAGATAGACCTAAAATACAAGTACATATTTCATGAATTGTCTCTTTAAAAAGTGTGCTTGGTTATAATGCTTTACCATTAGTCTCATCATTTTATGAATCACCGCTTCCATGATCTATAAAAAATTACACTTTATGTACACTCTTTTGATCAAAATTCTGATTGCCTATTTTATTTTATATATTTTTTTACATTTATTTAATTTAAATGTATTAATTATTTTATAATTCATTAAAAAAACATTTGCAAAATGTAATATATCTACTTTTTTATACATTTATAAAATTAAATCATACATTTTATTTTATATATAACATAATATATAATATAAATAATAGGTAATATTTATTACAAATCGTATATATATATATATATATATATATATATATATATTGCATTATGTTGTGTTTAAAAAAATGAATTTACATTTTATTTTTATTGCTGAGTTTAGTTATTTAGCAGTAAAAATGAAATCATGAATTATACATACTATATATTTCATTTCATTTTGCTAAATTAATTTTTTTAAATTCTTATTAAAACACACACATGCACACATATATATTGTGTTATGTATGAACCCACTGGGGAAAATAATTTCCTCTCTGAGGGCAATTTATCTAGTTCATATTTATTTAAATTGAAATTATCTACCTGTAGCCTAAATTATCTTAAAAAATCAAAGTCCATTACAATGTACAAACCATTCAGCCTACTAACCAGACTAAAAGCACTGCAAAAATATTCCAGTAATATTAATTCTCAAGTTCCCTGGCCTGAGGTGATTTTACTGTAAACGATAACCGAGACGCAAGATGGCGCTAGTTGCGTCACGTCTGTTTGTATAAGAGAGTGAGGCGCGCGAAAGACGCAAAAGTGGCGCCAATTTCAGTTAGCCGCGAGAGCAGATGACGGCGTTGCTATGGACACAAATATATTAGACCGTTGGATGCCGCGATTGATTAATCAAACGTCAAGTACTCCAGAGAGCCGTGAAATAAATAATTACACGTCGCGTTTTGCTGTGTCGGAAAACTGTCTGAAACCAGATTAGTCAACACAGGTGCTTTTATACAATAACAGTGTGTCTGAAAAACCGGACATCAACAGTGACAGGACTTTGGTCACGCCATCCGTGAATGAGTCGAGTCTGGACCCGCCACCCACTGTACGGTGTGAAGTAAGTGTCAAAAAGCCTTTCATGCTCCACCATAACCCCCCTCTCTCTCTGTATATGTGTGTGTATGATAATAGATGGAAAAAACGATTGTTATTTTTTTAACAATAACTTATAAACCGTTAAAGTCAGCCCTACTGTGAGCTACGAGGTTGTTAATCGATGGTATTTGCTTTTGTTGAAGCCGTCAGCCCGCATGTTTTTACCTTAGTTTTAAAGTAAACATGTTTGACAGTGGAATTCGTGGTGAAAAACTACATTACCCATGATGCTGTACAGAAAATTCCACCAATCCCAGCCGAAACAAGCAAAACATGCCAAAAGAGCTATTTTAGCTCCGCCCACTCCCATAAAGCACTGCGAATGACGGAATCAAGTCGATATGCCTTCGCTCTCAAATTATATTTCAATAGATATGCATATTTTGCAATACATTTAAAATACATTGTGTATGTATCAATCATTTTTAACTCGATTATACTGTTTTCGCAATGCTTCATGGGATTTTAGTTCTTTCCCTCTCTGAAGCCACTAAATAGTCTTTGTATGATGTTTAAATACTTTTTTGCTTCAAATCAAAGTCTGTAATGTTGTAATTCTCCTCGTAAGCTGGTTGGTTTGGTTCATTCATGGCCTAAAATGCTTTAACGAAGACTTTTTTTTGCAATCCCTATGGGAGAAATGAATGGAAAAAATACTTCCTGAACCAAAACCGTTGAAAAATGCTGTGATTGGCTGTCGTCCATCGGTCTCCACCCCTGATTTGCATAAAGTATTTCTTAACGTTTTGATGCTCTCACCATTCACTGCAAACCCTTTTAAGCCCATTTCCTTCAAGTACAGTATATCACAGATCATTGTGATTTATAACAGTGTTCAAAACTTGATTATTGCTGTCTTGCACATATGAATTCGCTGAATGTTAAAATCTGTGGATTCCTCATTGGGATACATGGGACCCGAAGCTCCTGCATGCCACGTGATATTTTTGTTTTTTGGAAAAAGTTCATTTAGATTCTTGTCTTCAGTTTGTTATGGTTGTGAATATAAATTTACAAGGCATTGAATTGCGTATAAAACTGACAAGCTTAGCACAGCGCGTTTGCATCGGCCCTTTCTTCCCAAAAAAAAAAAAAAAAAAAAAGTAAAGACAACACTGCCATGTAAATAAATATCTTCAGGAAAACCACACACGCAGTAACACCCACTACACACACACACTCGCTCTGGTTTTCTTTGAAGTGGCATGGAGCCAAATATTTGTTTAAATTATGCATTGTTCTGTTCAAGCGTCTTGTGCTTTTTTACCCCATTTTATGTGGTGATTTAAGGAAACGCCTGAACCCTGTAGAAACACTGCTAACACAAACTATATGTGTTTCAGCCGGGCAGCTGCAGAGTGTGTGTGTGTGAGTGTGTGTGTGTGTGAGTGTGTGTGTGTGTGAGTGTGTGTGTGTGTGAGTGTGTGTATGAGTGTGTGTGAGTGTGAGTGTGTGTGTGTGTGTGTGTGTGTGTGAGAGTGTGTGTGAGAGAGTGTGTGTGTGAGAGAGTGAGAGTGTGTGAGTGAGAGTGTGTGAGAGTGAGAGTGTGTGTGTGTGTGTGAGTGTGAGAGAGTGTGAGAGAGTGTGAGAGAGTGTGTGAGAGTGTGTGAGAGAGTGTATGTGTGTGTGAGAGAGAGTGTGTGAGTGAGAGTGTGAGTGTGTGGCTGAGTGTGTGTGAGTGTGTGTGTGTGTGTGAGTGTGTGTGTGTGTGAGTGTGTGTATGAGTGTGTGTGAGTGTGAGTGTGTGTGTGTGTGTGAGTGTGTGTGAGAGTGTGTGTGAGAGAGTGTGTGTGTGAGAGAGTGAGAGTGTGTGAGTGAGAGTGTGTGAGAGTGAGAGTGTGTGTGTGTGTGTGAGTGTGAGAGAGTGTGAGAGAGTGTGTGAGAGTGTGTGAGAGAGTGTATGTGTGTGTGAGAGAGAGTGTGTGAGTGAGAGTGTGAGTGTGTGGCTGAGTGTGTGTGTGTGTGTGTGTGTGTGTGTGTGTGTGTGTGTGTGTGTGTGAGAGTGTGTGTCTGGAATAAGAGTTCACTCACCTTGGATTCTTTCTTCTTGCGAGGCAACATCGGCCTCTGGAGGAAAACGATCTGTTTGGTGGCCAGACTTCCATCACTGATGAGAGAAGAAGCAGATTAGTTAGTGATCTAGTCTAGATATGATTATACTACAGTAATATTGCTTGGTCCAGGTCTAGGACCCCTCTATTCCATTTAAATTTTTCTGAATTCCTTTTTTCCCCACTTCCATTGTAAAAAAAAAAAAGAAATGTTTGGATTCTGTTCTACTGGTTAAATGAAATGTTAGTAATCAAAAAGCATTTCTTGTTCAACATCAACAAATTAAATCTACAAATTTTATAACGTATTCAAATAAAAATTAAAAATTCCTTTAAAAAATTTGTCAAACAAAGTTCTGCACAGACGTTTAACATTGGAATTAAAACATGAAAGAAAAATTGCGTGACATTCCTTAAAATAGAGAGTTGGCAGAGGTTCCCAAACTTTTTAATATGAAGGGCCAAAAATCAAACTTGACTAAGGGCCGTTTGCTAAAAGTAAATCTTTGCATCATATCCAACTAGATTATATTAATTTACATTAAAAAATAAAAATTTTTTTTGCACTGATATTTTCAGTGCAAAAAAAATATATATATTTAAAGTCCCCCTGTGGTCAATCATTTTGTACCTTAAATCTCATCTTTGATCACCAAAATTACATATTTAATCGTTTTTTCATTAATTTTTTTCTTCATGTCTTACAATATCTTGAATGTAACTCGACACCCTTGCCTCATTTAGTATTCGCGGTTCTATGAATATGCAAATGAGCCCCGCCTCCACTCACTCCCTCAGCTCAGAGATCCACTGGTTGACGATCACACGTTGATCTGATTGGTTACAAGGTCGTTTGTGACGTCAGAAACACCAGCGATTTCAAACCGTGTTTTTGAGACTGTCTTTGGTTCACTGCAGTTTTAAGCAGAAAATACTCAGCAATGCTGTCGACTTATGAACTTACACATGGTGTGTCTTAAAGCATATTAAAAACACCACATATAAACAACACTTGGTTTTCACCACAGGGGGACTTTAACCCTCTGATTATCTTCATTTGTGTCTACACTCATTATCTTTGGGGTCTCCAGGGACCCCAGACAATAACATTTAATTTTGTAACAGAATAATATATATATTTTTTTACAAATGTAATTTTAGCCTGTTTATTAATGTTTTTACTCAACATTTGTGCAGTTTTTGGAGGATTTTTTATATCTTTTAAATTTCAATAAATAAATATTTATTTAAATAGGCTTTTTTTTTACAAAAAAACAGCATTTTATGTCAAATTTACTTTATAAAAGACCCAGATTTCCCCATTTTTTTGGAAAATGCAGTTAAAAAATAAAATAAAAATCACTTTAACCACTAGATGGCCATAGACCTCCACTATAAGCTATTTGCTATGTGATTAACCAAACTACATATCTTTTCACAAGTTTTTCCAGTTGGATTCATATCTAAATATTATAAAATCACAATGATAACACACAAAAAAAACTTTTTGTCAAAGTTTAGCATTTTTTGTACAGACAAAAGTTTTTCAATGTTACATTATGATTAGAATCAAACCTGAACAAGACTCCAAATGTTGGAGTCTTTAGATTTTATAATTTATTTCAATCATCTGTTTTTAATATAATTCTACAATTTTAATTCTACAATTTTACTAACTGTAACAGAACAAAAAAAAAATACAGAAATGAACAGTTATATTACATATTGAGTAAAAATACATGACATGAACATCAAAATGCAATGAACTGAACAGCAATAACAAATGAGCAAATAAAGCAGTAAAAAAATAAAATTTTGTTAAAAAAAACAGTGAATGGGGAAAAAATCGAACAACTAGGAACAATAATTGGTGGTCATCACATACAGCAGGGTTCCTCAAACTCGGTCCTGGAGGGCCACTGTCCTGCAGAGTTTAGCTCCAACCCTGATCAAACACACCTACCTGTGAGTTTCTAGTGATCCTGAAGACCTTGATTAGCTTGCTCAGGTGTGTTTGATCAGGGTTGGAGCTAAACTCTGCAGGACAGTGGCCCTCCAGGACCGAGTTTGAGGAACCCTGACATACAGTCTCGTTTACAGTGCACTGCAGGTGTTTATGCGTCTGTGCACTGCAGGCAGTATGCATAGTATAGCCTTACAAATGTATTACTGTGTGTGTGTGTGTGTGTGTGCATTGTGGATTTTTATTTTTTTTGCATTGTTGGAAGTGTGCCACTTTATTTCTGTCTATGTGATCTGCGTTGTTTCTTCGTTGTTTCTGATTTTGATGATGAATTTTGTATATTCACTATGCGGGGTCTCCAGGGACCCCGAAGATAACAAGTGCTGGCATTTTTTTCACGCTAACATAAAAACTGATATCATTCCAATATATATATTTTTTGGTAGATCTAGACAGTGTTAAGAGGCGTAGAAGTTTTCATACCATTTGGACAAAGAGAACATTTTTTTTAAATTCACCAAAAGTCATTTGGGGGTCAAAAAGACCCCAAAGATAACCAGAGGGTTAAGACAAAAATATATGCTTCAAATGATTCTTGTTACATAGCATGGCGAGACAAACTCAAAGGTCATCTACACCAGCTAGTTTAAGTTGTTTGTTCCAGCTATGCAACATTTCGCTTCTTGTTTATTAGAGTGCGCTTGTTTATTCAGCATCTTATCTTGTATTTATAGCTCCAGTAATGCTGGATGGTGCAAGAAAACCCCCCTGGAGATCTTCTTAATTTTTTTTTTTAGCTGTGGGAACATCCGGCATTGAAAGGGATGAACAAAATATCCGTTTTGTGAAATCCTGTGATGACTAAATCTCTCTTTCTTGCCGTCTTGTCAGGGCTAATGTAGAGAAGGAAGCTACGCATCCTCGAGTGTGGTGAGTTTAGCATTTCTGGGGTGAATGCACGTTTAAAAAGTTGATAAAACACAGTTCGGTTAAGCCGTTTAATCTTCAGAGAAGATGGAGATGTTTTACCAAACACTCTCAATCTTTCTCACGCTCTCTGTTTCCCTTTACGACTCTGCTACAAATCAAGCGTGCCTCTGCATCTCTGGCATAAGCTTGCAATCAATACCAAATGTCTAAATCGTCCCTGCTTTGATTTCTTTTCCCTCCCACTTCCCATTTTCTTGCTTGTCAAAGAACTGTATATTTATTCAAGTGCTTCCTGCTTAAATCAGAGGGAAAAGCTGGATTCCTGCAAGCCTCAGTCCATTAAAATGTAAACGAGTGGACGGTGAAATTACAGCTCTGGTCTTCAGTCTCGCCAGCATCCAAACTAGGCACACGCCGCCTATACAATCCCCATCATTAAGGGCTTAATTGAATGGTAACTTCAGCATTTTTGAATGTAATGAATGTACAAGCGTTCGCTGCGGCGTGATGCATATCAATGAGAAGTGTGTGGAAATATAGCAGTGATGCTGATACACAAACTCATCTGCATTCTTGAGCTGCCTGAAACTGTTTCATTTTTATGTGTCAAGATTCTTTGATGAATAGAAAGTTCAAAAGAACAACATTTATTTGAAATAGAAATTACTGTCAGTCAAAAATTGCAGTAGTGCAATTCTTCAAAACGGTAGTCTGACTGTACAACCCGAAAAATTAGAATATCGTGCAAAAGTTCATTTATTTCAGTAATTCAACTTAAAAGGTGAAACTAATATATTATATAGATATAGACATGCAAAGTGAGATATTTCAAGCCTTTATTTGTTATAATTTTGATGATTATGGCTTACAGATATGAAAACCTTTTTGGGGTTTTCATAAGCTGTAAGCCATAATCATCAAAATTATAACAAATAAAGGCTTGAAATATCTCACTTTGCATGTAATGACTAATGAGTCTATATAATATATTAGTTTCACCTTTTAAGTTGAATTACTGAAATAAATGAACTTTTGCACCATATTCTAATTGTAAATATTCTAGTTTGCTTGTCATTTGCTTTATATCATGTAGATTAATTTACAGTTTTAAAATAGCTTCACTAATACTGGTAATAATTTTAGTGACATATTATGCAAGTACTAGAGATAAAACGCTATGAAATTTTCATATCTTGATTATAGTGACCGAAATGATAACGGTTATCAATATTATAACGGTATAGGCCTAGTAAATATACTGGAAATTTAGGCTACATTTTTATGAAAGTTTACCACACTTATCTGCGCCATAAACAATTCTACTGTACATCTGAATTGTTGACATTTTTAGAACGCACATTAGCTTATTTTCCATCTACCTGTTTAACAATCAAAATTTGGTCCGATTTTCATATTAGTCTGAATAAAAATGGCAGACATGCTGAATGAAAATGTAAATCTACTCTCTGACAGTAGGTGGCGCTTATGTAACAGCAGAAATATTGGTAAACAAAGAAGCAATAAGCTTATAAACACTACTTTATTAGGCGTTACACGGAGGGAAGATGGAAAGTAAATCTCTTTATAACTTTTCTTAAGACATAGAATTAATTTGTTTATACATTCTGTCATATAAATTCTTTCAGCACTCTCACACAAAACCAAACCTACATGAGACTGTTTTCAAATTGTGATACTCAAATACAGTTTTAATGATTATTAATAATTAATTATGAATATAAAATATGAAACTCTAATACTAAAGGTCAATAATTTTTTCTTATTGTGGTTTAGCATCAAACTGGTAACCATTTCATCCCTGGTAAGGACCGTGAGTGTTACTCGTATGTTTCCATGTTGTTTTACGCCACCCAGGAAAACAAGGCCAGCCGTTTCCAAGACATTGAAAAGTGACGGTTTGGTTGTATCTAGGACAACGTTTTGATTAATTAGCCGTATAGCTGCGTTGTGGCTTTTTGTGAAAGTTTAAAATAGGCCCGTAATTAATCAGCAGGGATGGAAAGCTGACGTGTGAGAGAAAGGCCAATGCGGGATCGTATGACAGATGAAGATTACATGGTGAACTTCAGTTCGACATCGCCGGAAGCTTCCACCTGCTATTACAGGAATCATCAGTTAGCTTGTATTGACATTTCATTACGGCGAGCAAACATCATGTTCTGCCTCGATGAGGTCTCAGAGGTCTTTATACCCCGAGCACTTTGACACGGTTGGAGTTTGGGATGCACTATTACTCTGTGGGTTGTACAATTGTTCTTACTTGATGTTGGAAATGACGCCCCATGTGGCGTTTACACAAACTCAATTGATTACTTTGTTTCCTACCTCTAAAGCCAATTCACTTCACATTGACTGGTTTTATTTGGAGGTCGTCTAGTCACTGGTTGCTCGTAGTGGGTGTTTCTACCTCTGGATGCCCTAACCCAGTGGTTCCCAAACTTTTTAGTGGCGTAATAGTTTACGATCCTTCTGCGTACCCCTCTCTTCCATACCTTTTTTAGGGTAACTAAACCCTAAAACAACTTTTTTTTAGATAATGATCTGTAAGACTGGGGCTTTATTAAAGGGATACTCCACTTTTTTTGGAAATAGGCTCATTTTACAACTCCCCCAGAGTTAAACTGTTGAGTTTTACCGTTTTTGAATCCATTCAGCCGATCTCCGGTTCTGGCGGTACCACTTTTAGCATAGCTTAGCATACATCATTGAAGTGGACAAGACCATTAGCATTTCTCAAAAAAAAATGACCAAAGAGTTTTGATATTTTTCCTATTTAAAACTTGACTCTTCTGTAGTTACATCGTGCACTAAGACCGACGGAAAATGTAAAGTTGCGATTTTCTAGGCTGATATGGCTAGGAACTATACTCTCATTCCTGCGTAATAATCAAGAAACTTCACTGCCGTACCATGAGAGCAGCAGGCGTAATGATATGACGCAGCGCCTGAAAATAGGCCACCTTCCGTCAACACAACGGAACTATTTTCAGGCGCTGCGTCATATCATTACGCCTGCTGCTCTCATGGTACGGCAGTGAAGTTTCTTGATTATTACGCAGGAATTCAAACATTTTTTTTTTAGAACTGCTAATGGTCTTGTCCACTTCAATGATGTATGCTAAGCTATGCTAAAAGTGGTACCGCCAGAACCGGAGATCGGCTGAATGGATTCAAAAACGGTAAAACTCAACAGTTTAACTCTGGGGGAGTTGTAAAATGAGCCTATTTCCAAAAAAAGTGGAGTATCCCTTTAAGACTGTTCATTGACTTGAGTAAATGTTTTGCCATTTGAGTATAACACCGTGTCCTAACTACATGCGACGTGATAATCTCAGGTACCGTTTATGTGCTTTATTTAATGTTATAGGGTTAGTTCACCCCAAAATGTAAACTCTGTCAGTAATGACTCTCCCTCATGTCGTTCAACCCCGTAAGACTTTCGTTCATCTTCGGAACACAAATTAAGATATTTTTGATTAAATCTGAGAGCTGGATCACTCCTCCATAGGCTTCTAAGGGATTGAAACTTGCCGGCCCAGAAAAGTTAGTAAAGACATCGTTAAAATAGTCAGAGTGACTACAGTGGCTCAACCTTAAGTTTATCAAGCGACGAGAATACTTTTTGTGCGCAAAAAACAAACAAAAATAACGACTTTATTCAATTATTAATTTCCTTCTCTGTGGGCCTCGAGTGAGTTCACGTAGTGTAACAGCGCAGCTCTTCTGGGTTGTACGTCACACACACACACACATGACCAGCGTCGGCCAATAGTAAGCCTTCGTGTGACGTGCAACACAGAAGTGCTGCGCTGTTACACTCCGTGAAATCTAGAGGCCCACAGAGAAGATGAATAGTTTAATAAAGTCGCTATTTTTGTTTGTTTTTTTGCGCACAGAAAGTATTCTCGTCGCTTGATAAACTTAAGGTTGAGCCGCTGTAGTCACTCGGACTATTTTAACGATGTCTTTACTAACTTTTCTGGGCCGGCAAGTTTCAATCCCTTAGAAGCCAATGGAGGAGTGAGACAGCTCTCAGATTTAATCAAAAATATCTTAATTTGTGTTCCGAAGATGAACGAAAGTTTTACGGGGTTGAAACAACATGAGGGAGAGTAATTACTGACAGAGTTTACATTTTGGGGTGAACTATCCCTTTAAAGGAGAACTCGGCGCAAAATGAACCTTTGGTCTAATAAAACATTGGTACCTAGTCAACCGTTCTCTGATATTTGTTTTCATGATAATCGAATGTAAAGAGTTTTATCTCTAAAAACTGTTTAGCGTATAACGCTAGTAATGGGGGCATTTAATAAGTAAAAAGATATCGCTAGTTAATACCACTAACAAGGCTCAAAATGGCCGCACACGAACACAGTAACATAATGAGGGTCCCTACATGCAAAACGAAGCATTGAGAACTTTGTAAGTGTACAGACCGTTTAATAAGAAGATATTTTATAAAGACAGTCCACTTCGTGTATACAGACAGGAGCCATCTTTGGAAAACAGTCTCGACTAGTCAAACCACGAACGACGTGCTAAGTGAGCTGAACTGTATGAATGGCGTTCGTGGTTTTTGTTTGTTTTTTTGCGCACAAAAAGTATCTCGTCGCTTGATAAACTTAAGGTTGAGCCACTGTAGTCACTCGGACTATTTTAACGATGTCTTTAATAACTTTTCTGGGCCGGCCAGTTTCGATCCCTTAGAAGCCTATGGAGGAGTGAGAAAGCTCTCAGATTTAATCAAAAATATCTTAATTTGTGTTCTGAAGATGAACGAAAGTCTTACGGGGTTGAAACAACATGAGGGAGAGTAATTACTGACAGAGTTTTCATTTTGGGGTGAACTATCCCTTTAAGGCTGTTCATTGACTCGAGTAAATGTTTTGCCATTTGGGTATAACACCGTGTCCTAACTACACTACACGCCACGCCGCGACACGCGATAAAATGCATCTTTTACATGTTAATCAGAGTTTTTAACCTAACCAGCCGCGACGGCGACACGGGACGATTCTATTTTAGAAACGAAGACGTCGCACTGGAACAACAAACACAAAGTGTGGCAATGATAATCTCAGGTACTGTTTATGTGCTTTATTTAATGCTAAAAGTGTGTAATGTGACTCTGAATATCATTTAGTGCTCCAGCTTTGTAGCTGTAAAAGCAACAATGGATAATTCACCTCAGATCTTTAAATTAAACAAATGGAAACAAGAATGTTCAAACTGTGTATTATTTGACAAAGATTGTTTTAGTAACTCAGTAGCCTATGTATTTAAATAATGTTTAAATGGTGTAATATTTGTGAATCTGATTATGTAGCCGACTTATCCATTTTCTTGCGATTGCCGCTAAGATTGACTCCGCCCACGCGCTGTTCTGATTGGCTGTGGGTTTTGATTGATTTGTACGCATCTCGCAGTCGCGTCGTGCCTAGTGTGGAAAGTCAAATTATTTGTCGCTGGAATCTTATCGCATCGCATCTGGTTAGGACACGGTGTAAAGTGTTTTAATTCTACAATATATGGTGTAAAAACGTCTGAGTGTTGCCCTCTTCGAGTTGAACGGTGGCTACTGCAGTTGAATTTTCCTATTGGAAGTTGTTTCCGCGATTGACGTATGCTGGCTCTGCCAACGGCACTGAAGACTAAGATTCATGAGGTAAGCATCCGTTCCATTTTAAACATAAGGCAAGATAACTGGTGTCCGCTTCCGTGAATCAAATAATACCGGGGAAAAAAGGCTTAATACCAAGTCTACAGGCTCACTACCCACGCCCCTGACACGAGCTCACCACGCCCTTCGCTAACATCGTCGCCATCGGGAGCTAAGAGTTAAAGGGTTAGTTCACCCAAAAATATGTACAATAATACAACAGTGTACTGTTTCTATGCACTGCACTCTCAAAGTATGCATCCTTACAGCTTTTTCAGATGATATTGCTCACAAAACTTTCAGAATCTGTAATGAAACTTGAAGTTAAGTAATAATGAATTTTAAAGGGGTGGTTGATTATGACTAACTTTAGTTAGTGTGTAATGTAGCTGTTTGAGCATAAGCAACATCTGCAAAGTTACAACGCTCAAAGTTTAAAGCAAAGGGAGATATTTTCTTTTAAAGAAATTGCTTTTAAAGGACTACAACAAACGGCTGGTAGAACTACATGACATTCCTTCCGGGTTAGTGACATCACTAACCCTAAAATTGGCATAAACCCCGCCCCCAGGAACGCAATTTATAGATTATCATAACAGAATATGCTAATCAATGACTAGAAGATAACTACACATAAGCTTCATAAATTCATCAACTAACCATTCAGAAATGTCCTGTTGCTTCTACATGTTGTCACTTCTACTTGAGTCTCTTCATCTTTGTCTGACTCCGGTTTGAACATAAAAGGCTAAAAGTTTTTGAAATTTTCAGTGCATGTGTGTGTGAGGTAATCAGACACTAGCTCTTGAAGCTCCGCCCCCTGTGTCGGGAGCAGCAGTTCATTTGCATTTAAAGGGAAAGACAAAAACTGTGCGTTTTGGCTCACCCTCAAAAAGTGACAATTTTAACATGCTATATAGAAATATCTGTGGGGTATTTTGAGCTAAAACTTCACATACACACTCTAGGGACATCAGAGATTTGTGAAAAGGGCATTATACCACCCCTTTAAGGCAATTATTTTATCTAGGAGTCTCTACCTGTTAGTCTTGATGATGGGTGTAGGCAGCACACAAGTGAGTCTCCATCCAAATGAAGCCAGTGATTGCAGCAAGGGAATATAGTCTGTCTTCACCTGTAAACCCTGAAAAGAAAAAAACAGTTTCTGCGTAAAAATGCAATGAAGTCACACTTAAGTAGCAAAATTGGCTTGAGACATGCGTTGTAACTATTTACATTTGTAGGTCTTTATGAAGAATTTTTAATGTAGTGACTCTGTTTAGATACACCCTCTTTCACTCTTTTGTGGGAATGCACTGATATGAAAATTTTGTCCGATACCGATAACCGATAATTCTTTATATTTTAAAGCCGATAACCGATATATTGGCCGATAAATCAAAATCCAAATGTTTGAGAACCTGATTACAAACACATAAGTCTCAACATTAAAAGCCATGTCCCAAGCACACAATTATAATCAGGGCTTGACATTAACACCCGCCAACCCGCCAAATGCGGGTGCATTTCACCCGTGGCGGGTAACACAGTCACTCTCACTAGCCACTTTGGCGTGTTGAAGATTTGTAGTCTTGTCAAAGGACATCTGACATAACAAACGAATTGCAATTTGACACTATGCCACTACCACTCCCATGAGTACCACCTGCACATAGTTTAGTGTTTGCTCATTGGTCCATTCGTGAATCCTCTTGAACGACAACACTGCAAACAAGAAGACACGCGGAGATTAAACTCGCGGACTGTGCGACGAACTGGGCTGTTTTAGTCTGCCCTTAATTATCAACTTAATGTGATGATATACCGATCTTTTTTTAATAGCAGGAGAATCCAGACCACCGGCGTGTCTCACGCTCTCCTGCAGTGCCGCTGCGCGAGGGTGCGCGCGCCAAACGAACGATCATCACACGCGACTGGTCGCATACACACACACATCAACACAGCGTTCAGTCAGTTCGTGAGTGTGCATGGCCGGTATTAAAGCAAAAATCATCTTCATGATTAAGGGCCACGGTGTAGGCCTAACTACTAGCAGGGCTGCCCTTATGTCACGTCATATCACAACTATCTTTCCAGAGTTAATTCTATGTTTTAATAAAATTAATCATGCCATGAAAGAAAGCAGGAGATGCGCTTGTGGGAATAATCTGGAAAATAAAGACCTGTAGGCCTATACTTGTTTCAGGTGGACATATCTCCAGTTACTCAGAGCTTCATGATGATGATTATTAAGTCAGAGCTCTGAGGAAAAGCTGATGCAAAACAAACAATCCAAAGTCCTATATAGTCCTATATAGCCTATATAAAGTTGTAATCCTGGTGCCTTAATTGTGGATTTTTTCTTTAAAATTAATATTTATTCTTTGCTCGTTGTTTCTAATGCAGATAATTGTTCTACTCTGTATTGCAGTATTTACTGCTGTAAAACAAAAAACAAACAAACAATGCAGCACTTTTATTATATACAATAAGAAGCTATTTTATGTGTGTATCTTAGACAACATGTTATCAAAAAAGGAGCTTAACAACCTTATCAGAGCTAATGATAATATTAGTTCATTTTAGCACGTTTTCAGCCCCATTGTCAATTTTAATCATATAAAACGTACAACAACAAAACTGTGGCTAGTAAAAATGCTGCGTGGCTAGTCATTTTGGAAAACCACTAGCCACATTGGCTAGTGAGCAAAAAAGTTAATGTCAAGCGCTGATTATAATGATGTTCTCATTATAATTTTATGTAGCCGATATAACAGATTTGCGCTGCACATGTTGCACTTTGCTGTATTTTCCTTTTAGAAGTTATTCCAGTCATATTTCAAGCAATTCAAAAACATAATTGTGAACAGTGCACATCTAAAGTGTCTTAGCTGAACGAAATAATCCATTAATCCGGTTTTAATATGTCGGCCAAATTTTCTTATCGGGCCGATAACGATAACATTAAAAATGAACATATATATTTGGCCGATACCGATATGGTGGCCGATATGTCGTGCATCCCTACTATTTTGTTCTTTTTATTTTCTTGGACATTTGCTTAGATATATCAGAGCAGCATTCTGTAGATAATTAGCATATTTACATATCTTAAAATGTTGACACACACAACTTCTATTAAAAAAACTGCTTGTCAATCTTTTAAAAAAATTGTTTATGTATAAAAGCTGAATAATTTAAATGATAATTTATATAGATACATTGAGCAATGTATACTGATGATGTGGATTTATCGTGATTGGAAACAATTCCCAGTTAATTACAATGGGTTAAAATTAAGACATTTTATTTTAATGGATGTTTATAGAAAGAAAAAATCAGACCAAATGTTGTCGACTTGATTTGGACATCCGGTCTGAGACACTTTATACAGTGATAAAGATTAAGGTTTAATTTCTGACCCGCGAATTTAACAGATGTGTTGTAAGTGATCATGAATGCATTTATGTGTAATTCAGAGAAAAGTGTTAATCAATCAACAGGGTTGTTTTGAGCAGTTAGGGATGTACTGTGGTTTTACAGAGAATGCTTGTATCCTTCATTTCAGGAAGTCAGTGTGGTTTAACGGTCCTCAAACAGAAACCATGTCGTGTGTCAGCCACGCGCGCACACTCATGATGAAAACACAAGACAGCGCTAGATGATAATGCTTCACTTGCAATTATATGCCACAGGTTTTGGCACAGCCTTGCATGAATACACGGTACGTTTATACGTGAGTCACTCTGGAAAGTTCAGAAAAGATAACAAAATGGCGACTTCCTTTTGACTGCCTACATAAGCAGCTGCCTTCTAAGACAACAACTTAACGAATCGAACCTTCCTAATAAGTGGCTGTTTTTGTAAAACGTTACATATGCACAGCAGCACACACAGTTATTAGGTTTTATTCGGTAGATTGGTTGAAATATTATTTATTTATTTTGATACCTTTAAGAACTGAATGTATACACGTACGCACACACACTTGGCAAAAAAAGGACCAAGCCTAAAATGGCTAAACACTAAGGTTTTAATTGTCTTAAAGTCCCCCTGTGGTGAAAATCCAGCTTTTAATGTTTTTTTATGTCTATGTAGTGTTTTTGTTTAGACAAACCATGTACAAATTCATAAGTCAATACCATTGCTGAGTATTTTCTCCTTAAAACTGTTGTGAACCAAAGAGAGTAAAAAAAAAAAAAAAAATTCGGACGTCACAAACTACCTTGTAACCAATCAGATCAACGTGTGATCGTCAACAAGTGGATTTCTGAGTGAGTGAGTGGAGGCGGGGCTCATTTGCATTTTTTCAAGGAAAAAACGTTCAAGCGCAAGAAGACGCGAAATATACCTTGCACGCACGCGTCTGACAGAAACCCCAGTGAGCCATAGTCGGTTATGTCTTAAGTGAACGTAAACAGTCAAGAAAGAAAATGCATGTGTAACAGCATCATTATATTGGATCTGTGCATTGTCTTAAAGTCTGTTTTTAATGTTAATCAAACAACAAAAGACTCACTGCAAAAACTTTTATATTTAATTTAATTTGTGTTATTTTACATTTGATTACTTTATTCAATTTCTGTACGTAATCTGTATCTAAAGACTGTTAGACCTGAAAAGCATTGTTTATTATCTACAGTATTTGTGCAATTCCTGCTAATTACCTGACTATTGATTTGTGATTAACATTTTGACCATTAAAAGACCACTAAATATTTGTAGGGATGCACGATGTATCGGCCACCATATTGCCGATATATGATAATTTTTAATATTATCGTTATCGGCCCGATAAGAAAATTTGGCCGATATATTAAAACCAATAAATTATGGATTATTTCCTTCAGCTGAGACACTTTAGATGTGCACTGTTCAACTTTTGAATTGCTTGACATATGACTGGAATAAATTCAAAGAAGGAAAATACGGTTCAGTGCGACATGTGCAGCGCAAGTCTGTCATATTGGCTACATAAAATTATAATGAGAACATGTACCTGGCTTTTAATGGTGAGAATTTTGTTTTAGTAATCAGGCTCTCAAAAAAATGAATACAAATTTGGATTTATATATATATATATATATCGGTTATCGGCTTTCAAACATAAAGAATTATCGGTTATCGGCCAAAATGTTCATATCGGTGCATCCCTAAATATTTTGGCTTGGCACTTTTTTTTTTTTTGCCCAGGAGTGTGTGTATACTGTATATTTGTCACAATGCATTGTGGGAATGCCTTCAGTGTGCAGAACACACGTGATGCTGCCTCAAAATCACCTTTCTGAACAGCCTACAGAATCTCTGCCCACGTAGTCTTTGGGACAGAGCCAGACTCTTCTTAGTTTAGTCTTTTGTGGAGGTTGTGTTTCAACACCCCTCCTAGTTATGAAGCCCTTTTGCCTAGATTGGATGACATTGTTGTCTATCGTGTGTTGAGAGGCCCAGGTTTCTGTTTAAATGTTTTTTGGGGTATTTGCATTGGCCAAGGCCAATCCTTTGGGGAATCCAGATATGTGAGAAGAGGTTTTTGTTGGAAGACGTCCCAGTAGTGGACCCTGTTAACGGCTCCACAGACTTAAAAGTGGAGGAGAGTTGAGAAAATATGGTCTGTTTAATGGCTTTCCGTTGCTGCGAGATTGTGTGAACATCTACATGTTGTTAAAGTGCTACACTCTTTCAACATGGAGGTGAGTGAAATAGAGCAGAACCAGCAAAAAAGAGATTTGTAAAGTCAACATAACAGTCTGCTTTCATAATGTGGTGCATTTCAGAGTGAAGAAGGATGATTAATGAGAAAATACTAGATTTTATCCATCAGTAATTGATTGGATTGTGAGATAAAGCATTGAGTCCGATGGTTTGAGGAGAGGATATGATGTCATCCAGGACAGAAAAAGGTTTCAGAGGTGGAGAAACCTTTAATGAAAGTTTACAAAGACATTTCTTTAATAATGTGCAGGGATCATTCATTGTAAGACATGGGGTCTCATTTCTAAAACTGTGTGTAGGATCCTTACTAAAAGTGTACGTGCGCCCGAAAGCCAAAAATGGCATACGCAAAAAAAATATTTAAACTTATAAAACCGTGCGTACGCCAGAACCTGCGCAGAATTCACTTTATAAATCCCAGTCAGCGGAAGATTGTGCGCACATGCGTCTCCACCCCGAAATAACCATATATGGAGCTGACAACACTATGCATATCCTCATCTGCATATCATTTGCATGTGATTATTTATCCACGTGATAACGTTTAACGGTACCAGACATTAGAAAAATATAAGATGTGCCATCCTTGCCTTGTGTTTGAATATATAAATCAAATAGTGTAAAATACATTTCAGAGAAAGTTTTTCTCAATCTTTTCCACTGGCCAAATAGTATTTTTAATTTATTTATATTTTTAATGGAAACAGATAGACCTTGTTGTGCATTATTTGCACGAAACTATTTTCTCAGACAATCTGCTATTATCATGATAAGCAATTATCTCTGTAGTTAAAACATTAAAACACACAGCATGCCAGAGGAAAAGTGTTCAAAACAGCATTGCATCCACAACAAATATTTCTATTTATTGAATATAAAAAAATGTAACTTCTCAGTAATGATTTCATGTAGTTTAAGTGTTTAACTCCATTAATGAGAATGGCATATATTAAATCTAAATGTTTATATCAGAAGTAAAACATAGTTTAAATCATTCTTTTATTTATTTAATCTGTTATTGTGAACATGCACTGTATTTATTATTTGGACTCATAATGAAGATTTACGGTTTTCCTTCATCTGCCGTTAGATAGGCTATATATGCGACAGTTTCTCTAAACGGCCCAACACGCTCGCTGGCGCGGACATTTAAGAAGGGATGGATATTTGCTCCAAGTGATAGGCTTGGTGAGTGAAATTATATTTGTATTATCTTTCTGTATATGTATAATTTTCTTTAGATTTTCGGTCTAAAAGTGACCAAAAAGACGTTTACCTCAAGCTCACCATCGGTGTCGCCAAACTGCTCCATCTCCAAAACGTTCGTACGCATGGGTCAGAGTTTGCGTGCATGTGCGCAAATTTTCCCGTCAAGTTTGTTTTTATAAATCACAACTTATGTGTCGGAAGTAAGAGTGCTCCGATTGATCGGTCGCCGATCATAATCGGCCGATAATTGCTTTGGGATGCGTGATCGGCGGTCTCTATAAAGGCCGATCCAGAAAAGCCGATCAGATGACGCAAAACTCGCGAGACAATTTTTTTACGTCCTGGTAAAAATGGCTTCACCGGTCTGGCAATTCTACAAGGTGTGTGAAAAAACAATTCATTAGCAATCTGCAATGTGTGTACCATGCCGCGGCCGCTTGTCAAACTGTGCTGCCTCTCTGCTCAACCCGTATCAATCCATTGATCCGCAATTTACGTTTGAGTTCTTCAGTGGTCTAGTGGGAGATCTTTTGCCATGCGTGTCAGAGGTTACGGGTTCTAATCCTCACCCGTACATATTTTTTTCTCTCACCAAAACTGAATGTGTTCATCAGTGGTTACAGTTATATCAAGCAAGGACACGTTTGTGTTTTATTTTGTGATTTCACCGGAATGAATAGAGTCCGCAACGGCGACAGATTGAAGCGCGCGTCCGAGTGAAGCCTGCGCGAGGCACAGAGCACTGTATCCATGACACTGATCGAGCGCGCAGCTTGAGTTCAAAAACACATTTTAGCGCTAGATTTCTTATAGAGGGTATGCGCATGACGTCACCGTCGGCCGGAGTGAATGCGGTCACGCCCACAAGTGGCAAAAAGACTGAGCGGCAGCATTTGTTTTCAGCGTGAATGCCGTGAAAATCACACAAAACACATCTAAAACGGGAAAGAGCTTTGCGATTGACTGTACAACTAGATTTGACCAGAAATCTGAGGTACTGTATATTTTTACAGACTGCAAAAAGCTACAGAACAGACTATATTCTGCATAATTGGATGTTTTTAAATAAACACTGACAAAAAACTATACAAGTTTTAGGGCTGGACGATATGATGATATACAGTATAACATTAATGTAAGTGATCACTCGGATTTAGACCTATCTATATTGTATTTATATAAAACGTTTACAGGCAAATTTTCTTCATTTATTTCCCCGGCGTCGAAATCAGGCACATATAAATGTCAGGAAACACGATTCCTGGCTGCATGCAAGGGCGTAGATTTGGTTTGAACATTGGGGGGGTTGAAGTTTGGGTATGCCTCCTGATATTGTGATCATGGTATAAATAATGGGGGGGTTGTAATGCATAGATTTAAATATTGGGGGGGTTATATCCCCCCCATCCCCCCCACAAATTACGCCCCTGGCTGCATGTCAATATCCATGGATCACTGGATCTTTGATAAGTTGTAAGGAACACTATATCGAGTCCAACTTTTAGTTTAAACTGATAATAGTTTGTTTTACTCGCGTTAACGCAGTTTCCCCTATTAACTCCAGTCACGCAGCAGCTCTTCTGCCACTCAGTCCCGCTGAGGGGGGCGTGTTCCGGCGGGGAAGTGACGTTAATGCATTCCCTCTATTTAATAGCGAACTAAATGAATGATCTGCTAGTTAACTGAAGATGTTTTATTTATTTATATTAGGTACATGGTGGGACAGACTTCACTGGATCTAAAAAAAAAAAATCAATCTAACCATAGATGTGACCAGTAGTGGTGGCTTTCTTAATCTGTTTAAAATAATTTTGCAAGGGTTCTTCACACACACACACACACACACACACACACACACACACACACACACACACACACACACACACACACACACACACACACACACACACACACACACACACACACACACACACACACACACACACACACACACACACACACACACACACACAAAAAAAAGGTTTCTCTACCTCTCTCTTCCTCTCTAAATGCCCACAAAATCTGACTAAGCATCCCAGAAAAAAGCAAAGTTTTTGTTTTGTTTTTTGTTGCTGTGCACTTTACTACCTGTGGTCCTTTAAAGGCACACTGTGGAACTTTTCAACCTTTATAATATATTACCAAAACCCATTGAGATGGTACATCGACTTACAATAGGTTGAATGACACGTCTGCCGTAGCCTGAAGGTGTCTGTATCGCTTTTCCTAGCACTATGTAACTTCGGGTTTCGGGTAGGAACCCGAGCACAAAAAGAACTACAAAATTCAACCGCTTTACGGCATACGTCACTTCCCCCACCACCCACAACTTCCTCAGATTCTGACGTGAGTGTTCAACTCGCGTTTGATTGCCGTCTGTATGTTTTCGTCATGGCCGAACCAACAGCTACAAGGAAGAAGGCAAAGGTTTTGTCAGAGGACACTAAAAAAAAAAAGAAAAAGCATAGTGACAAATGTAAAGCCAGGACGAGGATCACCATTGGTCCAGCGTTCGCTCGCTGGCGTGAGCTACAGGAGGAGGAGGGGTGCCCGACCGATGCTGACGCTTGCCTGCACACAAATGCCGTTTCCAAGGTGACCCAGATAAATCATATAAGTAGTGTAGTATTTTCTGGTATTCCGGCCACAGCCGATGGTGTTATGAGTGTAATAAAATGCCCACAGCCCATTGTTCATTTCTACACACAAACACAGCCCGCCACAGTGCAGGGCTCGCACAAATAGTCGACTCATGTCAAATGTACATTAAATGTAGTGAACGTGCCAACGACTCAGTGCCCACAAACACTACACACAACATGTCCCACGGTTTCTGTAAAACGAAACCAACACACATAAGTTACAGTCAGCTCAGGCCGACGGTGTTTTTAGTGCAGTAGAAATGTGCCCACCGTCCCGCGCCCACATTCACTCACAGACATGTTAGCACTAAGCCCCACGGGGCTCGCCCCGCTCGCTCTCTCTCAGCAGACTGCTATAACCCCTCATTTACACTGCACACGTCTGCGGCGCATTACGGCTGCGACACGGTTTTATTCCGTCCTTCACACAGTGCCAACTCACTTCTGGGAAGCTTCTGAAACGCGCCGCTTCGCGGCCGGTGTAAACACACGCATTGACTAGAATGGCCGCGATCAGCTCCGGTAGCCGTGTCGCAGCCGTAATGCGCCGCAGACGTGTGCAGTGTAATAGTGTGTTCACACCGAACGCGAATAGAGCGTCAAATACGCGTCTATCGCGTCTAGTTAGACGCTTGAACATTCGCTCGAGTTCAAATTTTTCAACTTGCGCGGAAGACATTCGCGGCAAACGCGTCGCCCAATTCGCGTCATTCGCAACGCCCGGCGCGAATGATGCGTCTATTCGCGTCTTTGCATTGACTTTGTATGTAATCTACTCGCGCAAATAATTAAATTCGCGTTCGGTGTGAACACACCATAAGGGAATCGAGCGCGGCAAGGCTGCCCGCCTCAAACACTGCACACAATCTAAAGACACGGGAGGCTGACCCACTGTCTATGGGCTGACCGGTTGACTGTTTGTTGACTTTTGCGACAGTGCTGCGGAGCTTGTGGCCTCTAGGGACGCTAGACGTGAAAGTTACAGGTCGAGCGCCACTAGTGGCCAAAAGTTCCGCGGTGTGCCTTTAAGTGTATTAGAAAAACTGATGGCTGACTGACTCAAAACATTATTTTGGCTATAGCCTTTTTTGTTGCTGTTTTTAGTTTAAAGTAGTCTAAAGCTAAATTTAAAGACTCAGATGTTCTGTCTTTTATTTATTTTATTTTATATTCTATAGGAAAGTTGTGTGTCAAGCCCTAAGCTGCTCCCAATAACCAAGCTGCTATGTTAATACATGTTGCTTGCAAATAAATAAATACACAGGTGTCAATTCATGATGCATTGTCTTCTCTTAAATGTAATACTTAATGTACATTGTTGTTAAATGCTACGTGATAAAAAAAGTCTTCAAATAGACCCTGTAATTGGTGATCCGTATCGGGTGATACAGCTTCCAGTAATCGGCGATCGGTATCGGTATCGGGTGATACAGCTTCCAGTAATCGGCGATCGGTATCGGTATCGGGTGATACAGCTTCCAGTAATCGGCGATCGGTATCGGTATCGGGTGATACAGCTTCCAGTAATCGGCGATCGGTATCGGTATCGGGTGATACAGCTTCCAGTAATCGGCGATCGGTATCGGTATCGGTTGATACAGCTTCCAGTAATCGGTGATCGGTATCGGTATCGGGTGATACAGCTTCCAGTAATCGGTGATCGGTATCGGGTGATACAGCTTCCAGTAATCGGCTATCGGTATCGGGTGATACAGCTTCCAGTAATCGGCGATCGTTGATCGGTATCGGGTGATACAGCTTCCAGTAATCGGCGATCGGTATCGGTATCGGGTGATACAGCTTCCAGTAATCGGCGATCGGTATCGGTATCGGGTGATACAGCTTCCAGTAATCGGCGATCGGTATCGGTATCGGGTGATACAGCTTCCAGTAATCGGCGATCGTTGATCGGTATCGGGTGATACAGCTTCCAGTAATCGGCGATCGTTGATCGGTATCGGGTGATACAGCTTCCAGTAATCGGCGATCGGTATCGGTATCGGGTGATACAGCTTCCAGTAATCGGCGATCGGTATCGGTATCGGGTGATACAGCTTCCAGTAATCGGCGATCGGTATCGGTATCGGGTGATACAGCTTCCAGTAATCGGCGATCGGTGATCGGTATCGGGTGATACAGCTTCCAGTAATCGGTGATCGGTATCGGGTGATACAGCTTCCAGTAATCGGTGATCGGTATCGGTATCGGGTGATACAGCTTCCAGTAATCGGCGATCGGTATCGGGTGATACAGCTTCCAGTAATCGGTGATCGGTATCGGTATCGGGTGATACAGCTTCCAGTAATCGGCGATCGGTATCGGGTGATACAGCTTCCAGTAATCGGTGATCGGTATCGGTATCGGGTGATACAGCTTCCAGTAATCGGCGATCGGTATCGGGTGATACAGCTTCCAGTAATCGGCGATCGGTATCGGTATCGGGTGATACAGCTTCCAGTAATCGGTAATCGGCGATCGGTATCGGGTGATACAGCTTCCAGTAATCGGCGATCGGTATCGGGTGATACAGCTTCCAGTAATCGGCGATCGGTATCGGTATCGGGTGATACAGCTTCCAGTAATCGGTGATCGGTATCGGTATCGGGTGATACAGCTTCCAGTAATCGGCGATCGGTATCGGGTGATACAGCTTCCAGTAATCGGCGATCGGTGATCGGCCCCAAAAATCCTGATCGGAGCACCCCTAGTCGGAAGTGGCGTACGCCTCTTTCAGGGCGTGTTTTGTGCGTACGCAATGGTTATAAATGAGGCCCCAGGAGTGTATATTAAGAACTTAGGGTCAATTGAAGCTGATGTGTGCGATTTCTTTCTGTCTATATTTAGAGGACTGTATTACGTTTACGTAATTTGTTGGTTGACTTTGTGTAAGTGTCAACGTTGTGGTGTTTTCAAAAGCAACACTGATAAATAGGGCTGGGTATCATTCAAAAATGTTCAATACCGATACCTTGACTTCGATACCGGTTCCTGAACGTTTCTTTTTCCGATACCAATTTTATGAAATCCGTTTTAACAAGATTACATTAAATATTACCTAAAAAAAGATTTGGTTTTATTATTTTTTTTAATTTTGTTGACTTTTTTTTTACAGACTCAAAGACTCATAAAGGCCACTAGGGGCCGTAATATATGCCTCGCGCTCAAGCGCAAAACAAAAGTAGCCTAATGATTATGAATGTGTCGGGGAAAAAATATCAAGGAGACATTTAAATTGTTTGTTAATAAACTAGTGTTTTCTGAGTCAGTGTTGGCTGCAAAGATGAAGTTGACGTTGCCGACTCGTCATCTCCGCAGAATAGTGAACGCCTATAGAGAGAAATGCACCTTTTATTTGGATTACATAATCAGAGTATCGTTTTTTTAGACATTTCAAGCTTTCTATATGCCTGTATTTCTCATGTCTGTGAGGCGAATAGCCTAAACTATTTGTCGGGATTTGTCTTGTTGCCGGTCTTGGCAGCAATCATCTTGTCGCTAATATTGCATCGCACGCTGTTGACATCGAGCCTGGTGAAATGTAGCCACACTTTTGATCTTTTCCATCTATAGGAGTTGGGACTCTTACACACTACAGCCTCTCGTGAGAGCCACGTCTCTGGGCGTAACCGGTGTTTTTCCTTGATGTCTTGCCACATCATGCTTCATGCTAATTGGCTCACTGACGTTGTGAGATTAACCCCTTAGGTATCGAAATTTGGTACTGAACGACAAGAGATGTTTTGATACTCGATGGTATCGAGGCAATTCGGTCGGCGCCCAAAAAATATCGCACTCGATACCCAGCCCTAATAAATTGCATTTCACAATATATTCACATAGAAAACAGTATTTTAAATTGTAAAAATATTTCACAATATTACTGTTTTGTATTTATCAAAATGCAGCCTCAGTGAGCAGAATGAGTCTTCAACCAAGAGTTTAAACCAACCCCAAACTTCCTCCAAAACATGATTAAAAAACATTTTTAAGGGAAAAATATCAAAGACTGCGCCAGAAGACCTGAGAGATCTATTTTTGTATTTAACCTTTTCAGTCAAAGAAGCAGATATCAGCTCACACACACTTCCATTCTCGACAACCAAAAATAGCTTTTTATTTTACACCTATATCACACTTTTCTACCCGGGGTCCACAGAACGCCGTACGTGTCATAGACGTTCAGCTGCCTGTGCTTTGCTATATACAGTCAAACCAAAAATAATTCAGACACCAGACCAGATATCATTTTTGATATATTTTTTTACTAGTGTGTGCAGGACACTATAGTTCATTTATGTAAGTGAGGAGAGCAAAATAAAGTAAACTGTGACATATTACACCCAAATATTCTTCATACAGTGACTACAAGTAACATTTATAAAATTTGGGACCACAAATTATTCAGACATTTTGACCTGATCATGTGTTTTTTCTTTAATTGCTAATGCGACCTTTTTACACACAGACTGAACAACATGAAGCATTGCTTGGTCACTGGTTGAGCTAAATTGGTATTATCTAATTGTGTAGTTAAATTTAACAGCTGACAGATATTCAACATAATTCATGTGTGAGAGTCTAACAGAAGGACGGACAAAACCAGTCAAATATCAAATGATAACTCTTTTGCCTTCTAACCTTTTTCTAAACTATAGTGAATAAACTGTGATAATGTGAGAAATGTTGAAGGTCTCTGAATTAAATGTTGGTTTCACTGTATATACTCTCACGTTCTGACAGCAACCGCCTGCATTAAAACCTCGCACGCACATCATAAAGTTACTAAAAACTCAGTTTATGTGGAAAAAGACTCATCCCACTGCTAATGAAAGATTTGAAAATCTGATTTTGTTCCGTTTGCGAGTCGTGTAGTTCAGCCACATTCACACAGACAAAGAAAAGTGTTCTTTGAAACGGCAGGTCGCATGTTTTCCTCACCTCCACAGGAGCCATAAAGGTTACATTGCCAAAGGACGTGTTTTAATGGCCTATCTACAGTCTAGATATCACACTGCTCCAGTGACTGCACTGACCTTCAAACTTTACCTTCAGCTCTAACTACATACTAAATATATAATGCCAGAGGAAAATTATATGGCTCAGGGAACATAATGGCGTTTCATTGAAGCTCCTACTTTGATGTTTCTCTTGCAGCAACTTGAACTGCCTTTGACTTTGTTGAGACATTGTTGAGTGTTTTTCTCATGCACAACACTTTGCTGATTGTGTTATCGGCATCCTTATGCGATCGCGTTATCGTAATCTTATTCAAGCTCTAATTGGGTTACGCTGAGTGCTTCAAACGGTCAACTCTACGTTAACTTATTAGCTTGGTTAACTTGGTCAACGTTGTTAAATCTCTCTCATCATGATCCAGTGAGAAAGAGTTTTATGATATTATGCCTTATTCCCAGCCTTTATAGTTGAATAAATCCAATCCAAGCAGTAGAAAAACTGCTTTCAATACAGATGTCGACATGCTTCAAAACTAAATCGGATTCTCCCATAGTCGGGACTAGATTTCACAGTGCGAGTGCGTCTTCAATGGCCCGTTTCCCAAAAGCATCGTTAGCCAACTATGGTTGCAAGTTCCGTCGTTATCAGCAGTTTAACGAGTCGGTGTTTCACGAAACCATCGTACGAACATTCGCAAACAGCATCGCAGAGTTGTGTGTTTGAGCGACAGATCTCGAGCTGTGGTTAGAAGCAGTTTCTTGTTTGCATGACATGTGGACTCAATAAATCCTGATCTTGAGCAAAATAAGCAAGCTGACATTCAGTACAACCTGTGTCTTTTATTTAGAATATTTAGAAATGTGTATCCTTAGCATGACAATTCTAACTATTATAATATACTATACCACATTAAATTATTATTAAATTACTTTTACAGAACATAGTATGTTGCAACAATCCGTGTAAAAAAAAATACATTGCTAGGCATGGTTGTACGGAAGCGTATTGCATTCACTTGAAGAAAAAAAAAAAACTACTGTTTTTCTTAATTAACGAGTTAATTATCTCAGAATTATGAGATACATTTTTCTTGAAAAACATTTTTTTCACTCTGTTTTTATGAATTAATGAGTTACTCATAATTTTTAGATAATTAAGTCATTAATTTAGAAAAACAGAGCAAAAACTTTTTGCAATACGCTTCCATATGGTTGTGTTTGTTTTATTACGCAATAGGCATTCATTTTTATATTAAATAGGTTGTAATTAGTCAAGAAATCGTGACAAAGGCTTTTGATCAGGCATTACCGCCTGGGTCCTAAAGGAGACCCAATTGACCCTTCGCAGGGAGTTTGATTGACAGGCGATCTGACCAATCATAATCCGGCATCCGCCGAATCCGCCATTTTTGTCTGACAAAGCAGTCGGGAGAGTTAGTAGATTAACGTCGGAGGATTTGAACGTGAAAAATGTCTTTCCACGGTTAAAACAACATTCCTTCTGATGTTCATTCATGTTTATTTGATGCTATGAATGAACTAGAAGGAAGAGATGATCGGTTCACGAGCAGCTTTAACTGAGTGATCTGTCAGACACATTAAAGAGCCACAAAACGGTATTTATTGTTTAAATTTCTTAACAAAATTACCAAATTTGAAAGTTGAGACTTTGTTTCATATCAAAAGTAAGCTGGTCTGTCAGTGTGTTGTCAGTGTCCTCTCTGCTCCGCGATGTGTGTTTCACTGCGTGAGAACAGGGTGTGTGTGAGAGCAACAGGGGCGGGTCTAACTAAAGGGGGCGGGGCTTTGCGAACGGGCAATTCTTAGAGGGGGGTGGGACTCGATTTCTCATGACACGCCTTCTCGGTGACATCACGCACGTCGTTAAAGATGCCAAGCAATGATTGGTTGGGGGAAGCAACCAAAATATGGTGTAGTCTGAACCCTGTGACCTCACCATGACCTTTTTTACTTTACAGGCACAAACAGGAGTCCATACGTTCCTGCGACTGCACTGAAGTACGCGGCTCTCCTCTTAACAACACACCCTTATAAACGGAGAGAGAGTGTGATAAAAAGCTGTTAAGGCAATTTCCTTCTCAGTGGATCAAAACTAATAAGTGTTGCTGTGAGTAAATCTTCAAGGATTATTCCTCAAGGAAATCTAGAATGGAAAACTGTTTTCCTGTGGTTGTGTTTCAGGCGCTGAGCTTTAGTGACGGAGCGCCTTCATTGCATTACATGTCCAAGGTTACACTGCCTATTGATTTTCCTTTACGACAAGAATAGAGTCCTCACTCAATTTGACTCGTATTGAACAAACAAGGCTCAGTTACTCCGGTACAAGTGCTTCGGAGGCTCGTGCATACAAACATTTCCATACTATTTATAGGTATAATTTTGAATGATGATATCAATTGATTTATTTAGTTAAATATTCAATTTTGAATGCATTCATTCATTTAGTTGTGTTTTTATATGTACACATCATCTTATGTGGAAATATTCAAATAAATAAATGCAGAAATACTGCATTTATTAAGTAATTAGTTTGTAAACTTATAATTATAGGCTATATATATATATATATATATATATACACACATACATACATACATGCCTACATACATTATATTATATTATTATTATAATAAATAAATGCAAAAATACTGCATTTAACTAACTACAATTTATTAACCAAAATTATATATATATATACACACACACACATACATGCATGCCTACATAGATTATTTTATATTATATTATATTAGCCTATATTATATTATTATAATAAATAAATGCAAAATACTGCATTTATTAAGTAACTAGTTTGTAAACTTATAAATATAGACTATATATATATACACAGACACACACACACACACACACACACATGCCTACATACATTATATTATTATAATAAATAAATGCAAAAATACTGCATTTAACTAACTACAATTTATTAACCAAAATTATATATATACATACACACACACACATACATGCATGCCTACATAGATTATTTTATATTATATTAGCCTATATTATATTATTATAATAAATAAATGCAAAAATACTGCATTTAACTAACTACAATTTATTAACCAACTTAAAAAAAAAACATTGTGTGTGTATATATATATATATATTCACAACTAACTGAAATTAATAAATGAATAAACAATCAATATCTTAAAATGGTATCATCATAAATTATTATTTGTAGCGCTACATTAAAAAGTCACTTCTTCACCAGTGAATGAATGAATAATGTGCAGTGATTGTCTGATGCTATTATAGAAACATGATTCACGAGACGTTTGAAATAAACACACCGGCTCATTGAAGGCAGAAATATCAGTGACAGAAAACGAGACAGTGATTGATGGGCTGACGGCAGACAGAGCTGAACATATCAATTCAAAACGTCTCACTGCGTTAGTGAAATACCTTCTGTCCGAGGAGGAATCTGTCGATATCTGTATGATTCGCATGTCCGGAATATACATCAACATGTACTTGCACTTATGTTACTACTGGATGCAATTTACAGGATCGTTAGGTTACAATCGTGTTGACTTAGGTTTGAATGCAGGCTGTCGGGCGAGTGGCGCTGCTGAATAATGCCGGGCAGAAACAGTGTGTCCTTCCACTCAGAAACACCGTCATGGCCGAGTAGAAGAGAGAGATCGAGAGCTGAAGGATTATAAAATAAAGCTCAAAACTCGATTACGCTGATAGCATCAGTACACAGTGCTAACTAACACAACACTGGCCGGTGTGCGCGCTCTCACACACACACACGCGCGCACAGTCGCGCACGCACACACACACTTACCCTACCCCTAAATACGCATCACACAAAGATTTCTGCATTTTTACATTTTCAAAAAAACTCATTCTGTATGATTTATAAGCTTGTTTCCTTAATTTAGGCTCACAGTGACACGAGTCCACATGAGTGTGTGTGTATTCAGGTTTAAGTCTCCACCGGGATAGAACGGACACACACACACAATCACACGCGTGCGCGCACACACACACACACACACACAAAGTTCTGTACAGTAACAGTTCATGCTGCGCTTCCTGAATGTTTTCTTCAGTTTTGCGTAATTAAATGCTTTTTAGTAGTTTGCGCAAACAATTACAACAGTGTAATATATGTTACAACAGCAGTTTGAGGAACAGCGATGGAACCCGTGAGACTCACATGTAAGACGGTCCACTGCTCCACCACTATAGCGTCGTACGCAGAGTCGCTCTCCTCGCTCTCCTGGAACACAAACACACTCTCCACTGTCCTGATGAGCAGATCTGAGGAGAACAGGAGAAAACAGAGTCAGTATCTGTCCGTCCATCCATCCACTCATCCATTCATCCATCCATCCATCCATCCACTCATCCATCCACTCATCCATCCATCCATCCATCCACTCATCCATCCATCATCCATCCATCCACTCATCCATTCATCCATCCATCCACTCATCCATCCATCCATCCATCCATCCACTCATCCATCCATCCATCCATCCATCCACTCATCCATCCATCCATCCATCCACCCATCCACTTATCCATCCATCCATCCATCCACTCATCCATCCATCCATCCACTCATCCATCCATCCATCCACTCATCCATCTATCCATCCATCCATCCATCCATCCACTCATCCATCCATCCATCCATCCACTCATCCATTCATCCATCCATCCACTCATCCATTCATCCATCCATCCACTCATCCATCCATCCATCCATCCACTCATCCATCCATCCATCCACCCATCCACTCATCCATCCATCCATCTATCCATCCACTCATCCATCCACCCATCCACTCATCCATCCACTCATCCATCCATCCATCCATCCACTCATCCATTCATCCATCCATCCACTCATCCATCCACTCATCCATCCATCCATCCATCCATCCATCCATGCATCCACTCATCCATCCATCTATCCATCCATCCATCCACTCCATCCATCCATCCATCCACTCATCCATCCATCCACTCATCCATCCATCCATCCACTCATCCATCCATCCATCCATCCACTCATCCATCCATCATCCATCCATCCACTCATCCATTCATCCATCCATCCACTCATCCATCCATCCATCCATCCACTCATCCATCCATCCACTCATCCATCCATCCATCCATCCACCCATCCACTCATCCATCCATCCATCCATCCATCCATCCACTCATCCATCCATCCATCCATCCATCCACTCATCCATCCATCCATCCACTCATCCATCTATCCATCCATCCATCCATCCACTCATCCATCCATCCATCCATCCACTCATCCATTCATCCATCCATCCACTCATCCATTCATCCATCCATCCACTCATCCATCCATCCATCCATCCACTCATCCATCCATCCATCCACCCATCCACTCATCCATCCATCCATCTATCCATCCACTCATCCATCCACCCATCCACTCATCCATCCACTCATCCATCCATCCATCCATCCACTCATCCATTCATCCATCCATCCACTCATCCATCCACTCATCCATCCATCCATCCATCCACTCATCCATTCATCCATCCATCCATCCATCCATCCATGCATCCACTCATCCATCCATCTATCCATCCATCCATCCACTCCATCCATCCATCCACTCATCCATCCATCCACTCATCCATCTATCCATCCACTCATCCATCTATCCATCCACTCATCTATCCATCCACTCATCCATCCACTCATCCATCCATCCACTCATCCATCTATCCATCCACTCATCCATCCATCCATCCACCCATCCATCCATCCATCCATCCATCCATCCACTCACCCATCCATCTATCCATCCATTTATCCATCCCTCCATCCATCATCCATCCATCCACTCATCCATCCATCCATTTATCCATCCATCCCTCCATCCATCCATCTATTGTTCATTTTTATCTTTCTATATATCTATCTGTCTATTGTTCGTTTTTATCCATCCATCCATCCACTCATCCATCCATCTATTTATCCATCCATCCATCCATCCATCCATCCATCCATCCATCCATCCATCCATCCATCCATCCATCCATCCATCCATCCATCCATCCATCCATCCATCCATCCATCCAAAAGCTTAGAAAGAGGGTAGTTAAATATAGTGGGAATTCAAGGTGATAAAAAATATAACTAGTGAGAATATATGCAGAAGAGGCAGTCATTTGAAACATTTCAAAGAAAAGAAAGAGTGACAGAAACCAGACAGACACCGACTAATGAATGACCAGGCTAATTAATCAACATATCCACATTGAAATGTGAAACATTCCCGGTGAAATAAATAAAGCAAGAGCGACAGATTTTAATGGCCTGGTGTCCTGATTCCCCGCGCGGTTCCTGCGTTTGCCCCTGTTTTAGAGAGATCTTTATATATGGGTGGATAATAAGCTCTGCTGAGTATTGAAGACGAACACAGGGGCGTCTGGGAACCGGCTCTCATCCCGAGTTATTTCTGCTCAGTGTCCTCTCACGGCCCAAGAGCTTCCTTATTACCCTTCCTCCATTTACACACTAATACTGTTTGCGCTGCCCCGTCTGCTCTGGGAGACACTCCAGATTACATTATAGGGGACTGAGGGATGGGCGACCCTTGACGGGGCCTGACGGGAAAGGGTTTTCTCGGGAAAGGGAGGGGAGTGGTGCATTCTTCCATCAAAAAAACCTATTTAAGGCTGCACTTACTCAATTGAAGACATCTCACCGGCCTTTCCAACTGGGCCATTGTTCTGGCCACCGTGCATTAGATGTTCCCACTTGGGATCGTAATTGGAAAAGTCCACTCGGGAGATTGGCTCAGCTGTTGAGCTCGTCTAGTCAAGTCACATTTATTTATATAGCGCTTTTTACAATACAGAGTGTTTCAAAAGCAGCTTTACTGAGATAACAGGAAAATAATGCAAAAAAGGTTTGTTTCTAGAAGAAAATAGCGTCACAGTCCAGCTTGAGTAAGGTCAGTGATGGTTCATTTTTGTTGTAAAAAAGTTATTAATTTAGTTCATTTATATACAGGTGAAACTCGAAAAATTTGAGTATCGTGCAAAAGTTCATTTATTTCAGTAATTCAACTTAAAAGGTGAAACTAATATATTATATAGACTCATTACATGCAAAGTGAGATATTTCAAGCCTTTATTTGTTATAATTTTGATGATTATGGCTGACAGCTTATGAAAACCCCAAATTCAAAATTAGAATATTGTGAAAAGGTTTTCATATCTGTAAGCCATAATCATCAAAATTATAACAAATAAAGGCTTGAAATATCTCACTTTGCATGTAATGAGTCTATATAATATATTAGTTTCACCTTTTAAGTTGAATTACTGAAATAAATTAACTTTTGCACAATATTCTAATTTTTCGAGTTTCACCTGTAAATCCAACACGATCTCATGAAAGTGCGTATCTATACCACAAATTTAATTTCTCGTGCTATTTATACGCTAAAAATGTTTTTTTTTGCGTGCATATGCTACGCACTGTAAATCTCTGGGGTAGGATTAGGTGTGTGGAGTGCGTGTGTATTACACGCCAAAAAGTGCGCATCATATGCATGCGAAAACTGCGTATCATATACACACAGAAACTATTTTTGGCATATAAATGGCATGAGAAATTAAATTCGTGGTATAGATACGCACTTTCATGAGATCGGGCTGATATAGCCGGTCTGGAGAAAACCGTGATGTCATCTTCCAGCTCAGTTCAGTTCTTGTATATTCAGTCCTTCCAGAAAAACGCTGAGTTTTTTTGATTGTTGCGGGCAAAAATCCTTGATTATGCGGCCCGTTTTCTTTAAAAATGCAGTGGAATATGCGGGATATTTATGCAATTTTATGCGATGAAATTGCGGGAATTTGCAAAAACTGCAGTTTGATGAAAAAGAGAAGAAAAAAAAGTGATTCCCCCAACACCCTGTTCTCACTAGGCTCCTACCTTACTGTAAAGAGTCATTTCATATTACTTCCTACGATAAGCAAGCATATACATCACAGAAAGTGCTGCTGGGAATATTTCAGTTCTCTTATTTCAGACCTTAGTATACACATCAAACTTACAAAACATTGATGAGTCCAACAAGTTCTGTAGCTTTACAAAAGGAATATGCTACAACTTCTGTAAAAATGAATAAATAAAATATAAAAAAATAAAGTGTGCTCCTGTTTTACAGCTTTTCGATGATGTTCGCGTCGCGTAATTATGTCACTTCATAACGTTCCCATGGCAACAGGGGGAAACGGCGGCTCTCGTGTGAAGCAAACAACATTTTTCAACTTTCTGCTAAGATATGTGTGATTTTTTTTTGCAATGAAAATGCAAGGATTATGAAATCATGCAAGCCCCGCATATTTTGCACGTAAAGGCCCTTTCACACCGGACGCGTAACGGAAAAGTGAAACGGAAAAGAGAATAGTTCGCGTGCGAATAGTTCGCGTCAAAACCATTCACATCAGCCGCGACGCGAATTTGCGACGTTCAGAGCTTCAACATTGCAAAACTTTCGCGCCGACAGCTGAGAAAACACGGACACTTCATCATCATCATCATCATCATCATCACCATCCAGTGAAGACGAGCTTTTCGTTTTCTTTATAAAGACAGAAAAGAAGGTTTTGTGTGCACCCAATCTCAAAGAACAGAGAGTCTGAAGGGGAGTATGCTAATCTTGTAAAGTAGCTAAAACTTTGCCACAAAGAACCGGCCAAAGTAAGGATTATGCATTAAACATTTGAATTGTTTATTAATAAAGTGTTTTCTGTCAGTTTTTCGGTATGAGACGCGCTTCAGTTCACGCGCCGGCGCCTCCGTGTCCTAATTATATTGTCTTCTATATTTGCTTCTTATTCCTATTAATCCAGGCAATTTGTTGATAAAACATTGATTAAAATTAAGATACAATTTATACAAAACGAAATTCACTTTAAAGAAAGGCTTTCTACAAAACAAAACTTAATAAGTGGCCAAAATTATGTCTGACCCATTCCAAATGTTTTCGATCTTATGATCCTTATACTCATCTCATGCGGTTCCCTTTTCATATTGATCATCAACATAGATGAAATAAAAAAAATAGCATTATATTATTTAAACGTATATATGAAACATATGTTTTCTTTGAGTTTTTTAACTAATAGGTCTATTTAAGCATCCCCCCGCTCTGCTTTATTTACGCACATGCTCTGGTGTGTGGCCTATACATGCATGCACAAATAATATGAAACACACAACCATGAATGTTGAAAATATTCCAAATCAATTATTTCCCTCCTAGTCAAAAATATTATAAATCATCAGCACGCACTTCATCAACTCGCCGGAGACACCAACTATCCCAGCTATTTTATCCCATGCCTCATTCTTTTGCTGGTAAGAAACACCGTCATGTCATAAATGATAGGGTATGCGTGCGTTGAGATGCGGAATAGGCAATATAAAAATGCTGTCATTATTAAAAGGTTTCTAGTTTCAATGTATTGCTTGTTTTTAGTTTTAGCACTTCTCTTCTCTCGCACATAATGCTGCTACGTCAGAGCGGCCAAAGCGTCAAGCTTCGCCTTTGTTTCCTTGTATGTAATTGGCTGAAGCCTTTTCTGTCGCCGAAAAAGTAAAAAAAAAATCGGTATCGACGCGAAAAAAATAAAAGTAGTTTTTTCGCCGCTGCACATTCGCGTTCGGTGTGGAAGCACTCATTACACAAACAGCTGATCAAAAAATAAAACTATCGCGCGAATTATTCATGCTTCAAAATCGCGTCCAGTGTGAAAGGACCTTTAATCGGCAATTTATGTGGCGAAAGTGCGGCGTATTTGAAAAAATGCGGCCCCTGCATAAATATGCGGATTTGGCTGATTATGCACTAAATCATGCGATCGCGTTTTTCCGGAAGGACTTTATAATGGTGTCAATGCAGGCAGATCAATAACATTGTTGTAATATTAAATTAAATGTCCCCAACTAAGCAAGGCGAAAAAAGGCGACAGTGTCGAGGGACCAAACCTCCATCATTGACAGAATGGAGAAAGAGACCTCAGGAGAACCCAGACTCAGTCTCTCAGTTCTCCTCTGGCCAACAAGCGAAAGGTGTGTGATTATGATTCAGGAGCATTACAGGTCTGAGGTCAGATTGGACCAGAAAATTCAGAATATATCAGTTCCATCTGGTTGAAGATTTTCACTTCTCACTATATAAGTTCTGTTTGTGTGACTCTGGTCTGGTCTCTGCTTGCCTCTATGTTGGACTTAACCTGTGTGTATTATTAAAGATTACCTATTTGCTCTCATCTTCATCTTTGTGTGTGTTTACACAACCTGATCGTGACACAGACAGAGTGCTCTTTTCTGCAGACACACTGAATGTCGGCTCGATAAGGCCCGTTCATGGAGACTGACGGGCGAGAGATTGTGCGTTTGATGGAGAGAGACATGTGGAGTTTGGTCTGGCCAGGTCGTCCTGACGGACTGATAACGTTTAGGTTTAAGTGTGTGCCAGAGAGAGTTGCTAATGCTCAAGACAGCTTATGTATATTTTACGGCGCTGGGCAGAATTAGGCCGGCGCAGATTGAAGGTGGAGGATCTGAACGTGTGAATGTCAATCACTTCAGCGGAGGAACTGCAGTAAAGCTCACTTTGCAGACGCTGATGTGAAAGCATTTTTGTTAAAGGTGAAGTGTTTGATTTCAAGGCCGAAAGTCCGTCTATCATTATATCGTTCTGTCTATCATTCTATCGTTCTGTCTATCATTCTATCGTTCTGTCTATCATTCTATCGTTCTGTCTATCATTCTATCGTTCTGTCTATCATTCTATCGTTCTGTCTATCATTCTATCGTTCTGTCTATCATTATATCGTTCTGTCTATCATTCTA
>NW_026607080.1:97500-142500 GCF_029890125.1 Rhinichthys klamathensis goyatoka
TCTATCTATCTATCTATCTATCTATCTATCTATCTATCTATCTATCTACTATCTATCTATCTATCTATCTATCTATCTATCTATCTATCTATCTATCTATCTATCTATCTATCTATCTATCTATCTATCTATCTATCTATCTATCTATCGTTCTGTCCATCCATCCGTCCCAAAAAGCATTCTCAATTCCATTGTGAATGCCACTGGTGTTCAGGAAGAGATTGAGCTCTCAGAACAGGAGTGACATTCGTATTCAGCTGCAGTGTGAATGCGCCCTATACGACCAGGTATGCGTATTAAGCAAAGAAAAAGGATCAATTTTGATTTCACATTGACTTTAACAGTTAAAAAATGATGCTCTTCACTTTTGTGTGTCTGTCATTTTCTCTCACTCACAGACCTGTTCAAAATGGTAATGGTAGTCTCCGGTTCTTTTGTGCTTCAGGAAAATGACATTGGAGGTATCTCCAAAATCCCTTTCACAGCAAGATAATACCTTATTGGAAATTCATACGCTGAATATCTGTGCCTTCGTGGTATCTGAATATAGGCAGAACAGCATGAATAGTCAAGCGCATGAATGTGTCACAGCTGCGGGTGCATATTCTTTTCTGACGAGGGGGGAATTCGCCCCGGTGCAAAAAGTCAGACAAAAGAAACCTTTTAGTCAACATCGCTGGCGTCTATTCAGCGGGAGCTAAACCTGGAAGTGTGATGAGCCCGTGGCTCTCCTGTGGAGCGTATGAATCTTTAATTGCAACGGTTTGGTTGAGCTGAGAGCATTAAGATCTGCAAATTCAGCGCTGGTCTGATGGGTGCCACTCAACGCCACACCCATCGCATTAAAGGGATAGTTCACCCAAAAAATGAACATTTGCCTCAAGCCATCCTAGGTGTTTATATGACTAGCGCTGTCACTTTTATGAAAAAATCCTGTTTGATTTTTGAGACATTAGTGTTCATTGAATTGATTTTCCATGTCTAAAGACGTTTCCATTTTCAACACCAAATACAGGCAAATCCACGGACACCTAACACAGGCATTAGGACGAGCGTAAAGAGGGCGCTTGAGACGCACAAGTCAGCAATATTCCTGATGATTTATTGGCGTGAAGTTTCAGCACAATGACAAACAGGAGCGCAACATTCAGGGATTGAGATTAACTCCCTCGACCCGCCAGATGCGGATACAAATGAACTTTGGCGGGAAACGCTGTCGAATCACGAGCCAATCAGGCGTGTTTCTGTGTTTACTCACTTTGCTGGGAAGTTCGTGTAAGACAAATGTGCGCAAATACGCAACTCGTGATCCTCATGATATATTAAATACAGCGTATAGCAGAATCTGGGCATTTCTGGCTCACTTGAACACACACGTCACACACACACACACGTCACTACGCAACAAATAACGGCGCGCTTGTTCACTTGCACTGAAGTAATAGTGAATATTAAAAAGCATTTGGTGAACAGAAAAGACAGTGTTATTTTCCAGCATCCGACATGTTCTGTGTCCTGTATTGATCTGTCCACCTAACACACATTTTTGGTTAAGAAAGAAAAAAAAGGCCGTTAAAATCGATTCCCTATTTTCGTTTTCCAAACTTGTGTTGGTTGGTCCGATCGATTGTGCAATCGATTTTCGAACGTAAAGTGACAGCCCTAATTATACAATCAGAGTTATATTATAAAATGTCCTGGCTCTTCCAAGCTTTATAATGGCAGGGAATTGCCGTATGTCTTTGGAAGTCCATCAAAGCGCATCTATTCATGATTAAAGTGCTCGACACTTAAAGGTCTTCTGAAGTGAAGCGATGTTTAAAACTTTATCGACTAAAATAACTAGCTGGGCGTACACATTGATTTACGCCAAAAGAGAAACACTTGAACACACATCGCTTCACCTCAGAAGGCATTTATTACTGCCATTATAAAGCTTGGAAGAGCCAGGACATTTTATAATATAACTCCGATTGTATTCGTCTGAAAGAAGAATGTCATATACAGCTAGGATGGCTTGAGTGTGAGTACATTTTTGGGTGAACTCTCCCTTTAAGCCTGGACTCCTGCCTCCCACTTTTCCTCACCATGGAAACCCGTCTCTAAGGGCGGGAGAGGCTAAAGGAAAGCTTCTTTATAAAGGACATTCTCCTGGACAACTTCAATGTCACTGAAGCAAAGCTAGACGGGCGCACAAGTAAATCAGTGGAGCAGAACGCCACACCAACAGCATCGACAAAGAGCAGAATCCATCAGGAGACTTTAAGCCGCCACAAACCCCCATCCGGCCCTGGACCGGTGGATAAACTCATATCTAAACCACCTGGAGGACAGAAGATGAAGATGGAGGTCGAGGCCGTGCCACTGCTGATCTCTTAAGACTATCATTTTGATCTTCTATCAAATAGGAGGACTAATCTTACAAGCTCTGTCAAGAACATGTCCAGGTCATATTTCAACCCCAAAAACTAATAGAAAGAAATGTGAAATCTTTGACAACATGATCCTATTATCATCCAGCATTTAAACGTTCATGACAGTTAAACATTTCCCCCACAAAATCTCATTACCATAATGCAAAGAAATTAAATGCAAACTGTTTTTATTTATTTATTTATTTATTATTTACATACTATTATAATATTTATTGGTATTTTGAATTAGCTTTAAGTTTTATTAAATTTGTTTTGTGATTGCCTTTTTATTAGTTGTTTTTTTATTTAAATAATTCAATTTAGCTTTAATCTATCCAAAAATGCCTCTAAAATAATATACAAATATGAAATATATTAAAATGCAATGATGACACTATAATGTCAAAATTATAAAATAATTTTATAATATATTAAAATGTGTTATCCATTTATAGTTAAGTGTTAATTATTATAATAGTTAACTAATATGTATTAGTTAACATGAACTGACTATGATAAATATATTTTTTTACAGCATTTATTAACTTTTGTTAATAATAGTTAATAAAAATATTAATATTCATGTTAGTTCACAGTGCATTAACTCATCAGATAAAACTTTAGATTTTTAAAAAGGTATTAGTAAATTCTGAGATTGACATTAACTGAGATTAATAGAGAACTGTTCATTGTTAGTTCATGTTAACTAATGTATTAAACTAATGTTAACAAATTGTACAGTGTTATCCAAATAATCTTAATGGTCTTAAAATGAGCTTCATTATTTTTATGCAAAATATGAATAGTGCAAAAATGATGTGAAGGCAGGCATCATTATTACTCAAGCACTTTTTGTGGCAATTGATTTTGATTTTCATATAATGGACAAAATTATATAAAATGGACTTAAAACAGACCAAATATCAGATTTGCAAGCAGAAATTGTTCGTTTTTTTAATCATTATTTTGAGGTGAAACGTGACCTTGACATGTTTTCCCGAGATTCGCCCAGAGAGCCGGTGTCTCGGATTGGGTTGTGTTGTATGCGTGTGCATCTTCCTCTCATATTACGGACGTGTTGATGTTTACAGCGAGAAGAAGACACTGTGGGAGTGCATCACCATGGAGTTCTCATTATGTATTCACAGGCCAGACTCAAAGAGAAGCTAAATTTGGCGAGATCTGGCCCATGTGCTTCTCACAGGCCTGATAATGAATGCGTCTCCAGCCTTTCATGTAATCAGACACTTATGAACGGTCTACATGCTGGCGGTGCTTTGATATCACATTGTTCCCGGACTCCACAGGGCTCTGCCATCCTCCCGCTTTAGCACTGCATTCACTTACTGCTGTTTTCCTTCGCACGTGTCGTTGACATGAACACCATCATTTGTCTCGAGTCATGAAACATATTGTGATGTTCTTTACATTTTGATTTAGTGATGTTTAATAAGTCTAAAGTCTCACTTGTTCGCTTTTGCATTTTAAGTCACTCTTTTAAGTCACTCTTTTAATGGGTGTTGGACTTGCATTTTAAGTCACTGTTTAAGTCACTCTTTTAATGGATGTTGTACTTGCATTTTAAGTCACTATTTTAAGTCACTCTTTTAAGTCACACTTAATGGGTGTTGTACTTGCATTTTAAGTCACTCTTTTAATAGGTGTTGTACTTGCATTTTAAGTCACTCTTTTAATGGTTGTTGTTCTTGCATTTTAAGTCACTCTTTTAATGGGTGTTGTACTTGCATTTTAAGTCACTCTTTTAAGTCACTCTTTTAAGTCACACTTAATGGGTGTTGTACTTGCATTTTAAGTCACTCTTTTAATAGGTGTTGTACTTGCATTTTAAGTCACTCTTTTAATGGTTGTTGTTCTTGCATTTTAAGTCACTCTTTTAATGGGTGTTGTACTTGCATTTTAAGTCACTCTTTTAAGTCACTCTTTTAATGGGTGTTGTACTTGCATTTTAAGTCACTCTTTTAAGTCACTTTTTTTTTTTTTTTTTTTTTTTTTTTTTATTTACAGGGTCAATGCACATTAATAAACAAGTGTAAACGTGTCAGAATTAGCCCAAAAGGCTATTTTTCATCCGTAGACCCTTGACAGAATGTTAAATAGTCACCCTAAAAACAGAGACAGAGCATCACACATATACACATCATAAAAAATAAATAAATAAATAAAATAAACGTATATTATCTAAAACAAAGTAAACATGAGAGAAAGGAAAGAGAGAGAGAAAGATGGCAACACAAGAGAGCAACAAAGCCAAGAACAATTGGTAAAAATAGCCTAAGTCTATTGTCAATAATACAAAACTAATGTTGACAGTGCTGAATTGTCAGTAACCATTTTTTAAGATGAGACCGAAAAGAACCAAAAGCATGTAATCGTCTAATTGTTGATGGGACGGAGTTCCATTCCCTTGCAGCTTTGACCGAAAACACAGACTGGCTAAAGGTACTTCTTTTGAGAGGGATAATACAGTCCCCTCTTCCCCCACCCCTTGTAGATCGGTGAGCAGTTGTTCTAATGTTCACAAACTGTTTTAATGGTGAAGACAGGCTATGTATAGTCTTAAACAGCAAACAGATATGTACATATTTTATCAAGTTATCCCAGCTTAGTAAGTTGTATTTTTTTAATATTGAGCAGTGATGAAACCGAACTGATTTCTTATCGAGAGTTTTTAGTGATTGTTTATACAAAGACTCTAGTGGTTTCAGAGTTGTAATACTAGCTTGCGACCAAGTAGTTAAACAGTAGGTAATATGAGAAATAATCATGGAATGCATATACATCAAAGCGGCTTCAGACGACATATAATCTCGAATAAATCTAAAATTTGATAAACTAAATCTGACCCGGTTACAGACCTTTTTAACCTGCGCCTTAAATGAAAGTTTGGAATCAATCAGAATACCAAGGTACTTATATTCAGATACAACTTGTAATCTTTCCCCTGATACAAATACATCTGGCACTATACTTAAATTCTTAGTTTTGGTGATAAACATACACACTGTTTTAGAGATGTTTAACTGTAAGCAGCATTGTTCTAGCCACACCGAAAGATGAACCAGGGATTCTGTAAGTTCATTTGCAACTTGTGACGCACTACTTCCGTGTATATAAATAACAGTGTCATCTGCATACATTTGAATGTTAGCATTAGGACAGACAGATGGAAGATCATTGATGTACAACGTAAAAAGTAAAGGACCCAAAATAGATCCTTGTGGAACACCAGTGGATATACTTTGAGGAGCTGACTTATAATTTTGTATACTAACAAACTGTGTGCGACCTGACAAGTATGATTCGATCCATCTCAACGTATGTGGAGAGAAATTAAAACTTAATAATTTAGACAACAGAATTCTGTGGTTTACGGTGTCAAAGGCCTTTTTGAAATCAAGAAACACAGCCCCGACAACCCCTCCTTTATCTAATAGAGACTTAACTTTCTCAGTGAAATAGCAATTTGCCATCTCAGTTGAATAGTTTGCTCTGAAGCCAAATTGCATTGGATGTAAAACAAAAGAACTGTTATTCAAATAATTAGTGATTTGCGCAGCCATCAATTTCTCTGCAACCTTTGAGACTATAGGTAGAATACTAATAGGTCTGTAGTTACTAGCAGAGTGAGGAACACCGCTTTTGAATATAGGCACAATAACAGATGACTTCCAAGCACAAGGGAACATCCCCTGAGAAATGGAAAGATTGATAATTTTAGTGATAGGATTAACTAACGACTCTCTAAGCTCTTTAAGCATTACCACGTCCATACCAAATATATCCTTTGCTCTAGATGGTTTAAGAAATGTAATTGTTCTTATGACGTCTAATTCAGAGACTGCCCTTAGAGTAAGGGCTTGTTCACCTGTATTAACTGTATGAGTTTCAGTATACTTAGGGGAAAAACATTGAGTAATTGTGACTACCGAGTCAACAAAATAATAATTTAGTGCTTCGGCTACATCAGCTGGATTGTTAGTCAGCTTCCCATTAACCACTCTTTTAATGGGTGGTGTACTTGCATTTTAAGTCACTCTTTTAATGAGTGTTGTTCTTGCATTTTAAGTCACTCTTTTAATGGGTGTTGTACTTGCATTTTAAGTCACTCTTTTAAGTCACTTTTTTAATGGGTGGTGTACTTGCATTTTAAGTCACTCTTTTAATGAGTGTTGTTCTTGCATTTTAAGTCACTCTTTTAAGTCACTTTTTTAATGGGTGGTGTTCTTGCATTTTAAGTCACTCTTTTAATGAGTGTTGTTCTTGCATTTTAAGTCACTCTTTTAATGGGTGTTGTACTTGCATTTTAAGTCACTCTTTTAATGAGTGTTGTTCTTGCATTTTAAGTCACTCTTTTAATGGGTGTTGTTCTTGCATTTTAAGTCACTCTTTTAATGGGTGTTGTACTTGCATTTTAAGTCACTCTTTTAAGTCACTTTTTTAATGGGTGGTGTACTTGCATTTTAAGTCACTCTTTTAATGGGTGTTGTTCTTGCATTTTAAGTCACTCTTTTAAGTCACACTTTTAATGGGTGTTATACTTGCATTTTAAGACACTCTTTTAAGTCACTCTTTTAATAGGTGTTATACTTGCATTTTAAGACACTCTTTTAAGTCACTCTTTTAATGGGTGTTGTACTCAGTGGCGCCTCCAGAAATTTTTCATAGGGGTGGCCAGATTGGGCCACTTAAAATCTTGGGCTGGCACACCAAAACTATAAACCATAATTTCAGAATTTTATTCTACTATTGTAGTAAACCGACCTGTAGAAAACTATCAGAAAGACTTAAGGAAACTCCTACTGATATACTTTGGTTTATTGTGTTATATTTAATGTTAGCTTACTAATGATATTAGTAGGGCCCTACTAATATATATTATATATAATGATATATATATATATATACACTCACCGGCCACTTTATTAGGTACCCCATGCTAGTAACGGGTTGGACCCCCTTTTGCCTTCAGAACTGCCTCAATTCTTCGTGGCATAGATTCAACAAGGTGCTGGAAGCATTCCTCAGGGAGTTTGGTCCATATTGACATGATGGCATCACACAGTTGCCGCAGATTTGTCGGCTGCACATCCATGATGCGAATCTCCCGTTCCACCACATCCCAAAGATGCTCTATTGGGTTGAGATCTGGTGACTGTGGAGGCCATTTTAGTACAGTGAACTCATTGTCATGTTCAAGAAACCAATTTGAAATGATTAGAGCTTTGTGACATGGTGGAAGTAGCCATCAGAGGATGGGTACATGGTGGCCATAAAGGGATGGACATGGTCAGAAACAATGCTCAGGTAGGCCGTGGCATTTAAACGATGCCCAATTGGCACTAAGGGGCCTAAAGTGTGCCAGGAAAACATCCCCCACACCATTACACCACCACCACCAGCCTGCACAGTGGTAACAAGGCATGATGGTTCCATGTTCTCATTCTGTTTACGCCAAATTCTGACTCTAACATCTGAATGTCTCAACAGAAATCGAGACTCATCAGACCAGGCAACATTTTTCCAGTCTTCAACTGTTCAATTTTGGTGAGCTCTTGCAAATTGTAGCCTCTTTTTCCTATTTGTAGTGGAGATGAGTGGTACCCGGTGGAGTCTTCTGCTGTTGTAGCCCATCCGCCTCAAGGTTGTGCGTGTTGTGGCTTCACAAATGCTTTGCTGCATACCTCGGTTGTAACGAGTGGTTATTCAGTCACTGTTGCCCAGAGGTGGGAGTAAGTCACACATGTGCAAGTCACAAGCAAGTCTCAAGTCTTAACCTTCGAGTCTCAAGCAAGTCCAAGTCAATTTTTTATAAAAGCAAGCAAGTCAAGTCAAGTCACTGCCTTATGTCAAGCAAGTCAAGTCAAGTCGTAGCTTGGGTCACAAGTCACTGGCAAGTCATACAAACGTTTGATGATTTCACTGAATTTATATATTAAAATAAGTTAAAACTACATAAGTTGTGGACTATGGTTTTATTTGCAACATATTTTTTTCAAATAGGCATTTCCAGATACAGCTGAGTGGTTACTACAATAAAAATCTAAAAAATAAATACAATTTCAAACTACATAGCCTAAAATGTAAATGTAACTGAAATTAGGCCAACATTAAAGCATGACAAAATAAATATGCCTCAAACATTGCAGAAGACCATTAAAAGGTATTAAATTCACAATACAAGTATAATGGTTCCTATGCCACCAAATGGCATTCTTCAAACTGGCATCCCCTTTATATAAGTTATATAACAGCCGTTGGCATTTAGCCTATTATGAAGTTAAAATTGCCAATAGGTGGCGCCAAATCACCGTCTTAATGTACGAGTCATAGAAGCAGTCAACTGATTTGTTCAAAATGGCAGATTCGTTCTGGAACTAAGCAACTAGGTCACTGAATCACAAATACGCATAACTCTTTCTGTGGCTTGTTTGGAACTATTGTCATTGGAGAAATCGAGCAAAACCAGAAAATATTTGGAATATTATGTCTAAAATGTCACATCACAATATTCACTCTTTGTTTACTGAACTGTTTTATAAAATCATCACATTTGCAATCGCGCCAATAATCTGGAAATATTTTTTTATATATGTTATAATTATGAAAATAACTCATACTAGGGCCATTTTTCCACCACATTTTGAATTTTGGGTGCATATTAATTCTGCTGGCATTTTTTGCCACCAACCCTCTGATAACATTAAGAGAAACATAAACGACAAAACTAACAGTTTTCTATATTGTTTTTCGTCATTGGAAAGAACAACATTTTTGGCTCTAAAGCATGATTTAAAAAGAAATGTGGCAAATGTTATACAAAACATACCATCATTAATTATCATTTGAATATTGACAACATTAAGCTACATTTGAAAACATAATTGTGTATAAAGAGGCATGCTGTTTTGACCAATATTATTCTCTCTAGATTTAAAGATAGTCAAATTAACTATAACAAACAGGTTAAACAAGCCATAGCTTACTTTTAGACGTGGTGAATGAAGTTCGACTGTTCGAGGTTGTGATGCTCGTCCGATATCCCTTGCCAGTTATTATGCGTACAACAAATCTTCTTGCATGAATATGGTCATTTTCTTGTGTTTATATCCAAAATGATACGATGTTGGGAGATGTTTTTGTATTTAGCGTGCTCACCGCGATGTAGGCTATTTCTGGGCTTGTGCAGCGTCACGCAATCGCGCAGAATCTGATGACTGACGTCAATGGTTCCGTTGCTTTCATTTTGTTTATCAATGAATGTTGCGATGATTTATATAAAAATGTATATCAAGTCATTCTCGAGTCATACAGTTCAAGTCAAGTCAAGTCTCAAGTCATTGGATCTCAAGTCAAAGTCAAGTCGAGTCATTTTCTTAATTTAGTCAAGCAAGTCTCAAGTCCTTAAATTTGCGACTCGAGTCTGACTCGAGTCAAGTCATGTGACTCGAGTCCCCCATCTCTGCTGTTGCCCTTCTATCAGCTCGAACCAGTCTGGCCATTCTCCTCTGACCTCTGGCATCAACAAGGCATTTCCGCCCACAGAACTGCCGCTCACTGGATGTTTTTTCTTTTTCGGACCATTCTCTGTAAACCCTAGAGATGGTTGTGCGTGAAAATCCCAGTAGATTAGCAGTTTCTGAAATACTCAGACCAGCCCTTCTGGCACCAACAATCATGCCACGTTCAAAGTCACTCAAATCAACTTTCTTCCCCATACTGATGCTCGGTTTGAACTGCAGGAGATTGTCTTGACCATGTCTACATGCCTAAATGCACTGAGTTGCCGCCATGTGATTGGCTGCTTAGAAATTAAGTGTTAACGAGCAGTTGGACAGGTGTACCTAATAAAGTGGCCAGTGAGTGTAGTCCTCAGATGCATGTCTGTAATTTATAGCAAACCATCTAGCATTAATTAGATCTCAAACTGATTCATTAACAGTAGTTATTACTCCATAACCTGCGTGACATTAACATGTGGTTGAACGACCAATTTGCGACAACATGGTTTCGGGAAACAGTCGTGACTATAGTTGATTTCTCCAGCTACTCATCGCACTATAGTAGTGAAGCAGCGAGTTACAGCGTTATACGGGAAACACACTCCAGATGAAGATATTTTAGCGGTCAGCAACTTTCCTATAATTATTGGCATGTCTCGCTCCGAGCCTGAATGGTTTCGTAGACTCGTGCCTATGCGTTCCCCATAATCGCCATGATAGCCTGTTTTTCGTTCATCACGAATATTAGGCCGTTTATGTTCTGATTTCCTTTATGTTTAGTCTTTTCCCTCCAAAATGCAAGAAAACGGATTGCAACTAGCGCTGTCACTTTTGTGAAAAAATCCTGTTCGATTTGAGACATTAGTGTTCATTGAATCGATAGTAAAATTGATTTTCCATGTCTAAAGACGTTTCCATTTTCAACACCAAATACAGGCAAATCCACGGACACCTAACAGGCGTTAGGAGGAGCGTAAAGAGGCACTTGAGACGCACAAGTCAGCAATATTCCTGATGATTTATTGGCGTGAAGTTTCAGCACAATGACAAACAGGAGCGCAACATTCAGGGATTGAGATTAACTCCCTCGACTCGCCAGATGCGCGTACAAATGAACTTTGGCGGGAAACGCTGTCGAATCACGAGCCAATCAGGCGTGTTTCTGTGTTTACTCACTTTGCTGGGGAAGTTCGTGTAAGGCAAATGTGCGCAAATACGCAACTCGTGATCCTCATGATATATTAAATACAGCGTATAGCAGAATCTGCTCATTTCTGGCTCACTTGAACACACACACACACACACACGTCACTACGCACCAAATAACGGCGCGCTTGTTCACTTGCATTGAAGTAATAGCGAATATTAAAAAGGTTAACAGAAAAGACAGTGTTATTTTCCAGCATTCTGTGTCCTGTATTGATCTGTTCACCTAAAACACATTTTTGCTAAAAAAAAAAGGCTGTTAAAATCGATTCCCTATTTTCGTTTTCGAAACTTGTGTTGGTTGGTCCGATCGATTGTGCAATCGATTTTCGAATGTAAAGTGACAGTCCTAAGTGTAACATGGAGCAAAGTTGCTGGCAGTGTGAACGCAGAGCTTTCTGAGGAACACTACGTTTATTTTCCTCAGCAAGTATAAAAATCGAATTAATTCCTGTCTTTGCTTAGTGATTACTTCAGGATTTCCCTCGGTGGATTTGCACTTGGCAGGGGTTTTCTGAGTGAACAGGGGAGTCATTAAAATAAGTTAATTAACTAATAAGAGGCTTGGGTTTTGCGTCATTGCTACCGCTGCACACGTTCTCTTGCCACATCATTACCACTTCAAGATCCAGAAAGCCCTAAACGATGACAAACACCCTCCTTTCCCTGTGTCCCCGATGTTATAACCCAGCCACAAAACGGCTTATACTCGGCCAGCCATCAAAGAAGCGAACAAACCACCAGTGCATTTCCCACAGTGCAATAAGATCCACACTAAAGATCTCATGTTGAATTGCTTTCTGAAAAGGCTTTCAGTGCTCAAACCCCACAAGGTATTTTAATAATAGGATGATTAATTGATGAGTCAGAATAGAATAAGGAACAATATCAAACTAATCACTTTTCTTTTTTTTAGAATCACTGATCCATTTATTAGAAGATACTTTTAATAAATGTATTAGGTTTTAACCTCCTGTGGTGAAAAATCAAGCTTTTAATGTTGTTTATATGCCTATGTGGCGTTTAAGATGTGTAAATTCATGCTGAGTATTTTCTGCTTAAAACTGCAGTGAACCAAAGACAGTCTCAAAAACACGGTTTGAAATCGCTGGTGTTTCTGACGTCACAAACGACCTTGTAACCAATCAGATCAACATGTGATCGTCAACCAGGGGATCTCTGAGCTGAGCGAGTGAGTGGAGGCGGGGCTCATTTGCATATTCATAGAACCGCGTATACTAAATGAGGCAAGGGTGTCGAGTTACATTCAAGATATTTTAAGGCATGAAGAAATTTTTTTTCAAGGAAAAAACGTTTTAAATATGTCATTGTGGTGATCAAAGATGAGTTTTAAGGGATACAATAATTGACTACAGGGGGGTTTTAAAAATCGCCATAATATCATAGAAATACATAATGGGAAAAATAGTAATACAATGTTTGTTTTTCTTTTTTTTCTTTTTAAAATGTATATTTAGTTATTTTTTTATTGTTGTGTTTCCCATTTTGGAATTAATGTATTAATTCAGTTTAGTGTTTTTACAAATGAATTACATTTAACAAGAAATCTAATATTCAGAATTTTATTTTATACATTTCATTATTATTTTTGTTCTTATGTATTTAGTGATATATTTAATTTAGAAAATGTTTTAAGTCAATTTAGCATTTTATGCATATAATTTATTCCACTTTTTAATGACATTTTACAAAACATGGTAATACAATGTTGTATTTTGCAATATGATATTAAAAACTGGGTATGTATGTAACATTATATGTCATACATATAAAATGGGAAACACAACAATAAAAAAAAACCTAAAAATACATTTTAAAAATTAAATAACTAAATAAAAAAAATCTGTTAAAAAAAGAAAAACAAACATTGTATTACTATTTTTCCCATTATGTATTTCTATGGTATTATGGTGATTTTTATAGTCCCCCTGTAGTCAATAATTTCATCCCTTAAAACTCATCTTTGATCACCAAAATTACATATTTAAAAACAAAAACACACAGAAAAAATAAATAAAAAATTCTTCATGCTTTAAAATAGCTTGAATGTAACTCGACACCCTTGCCTCATTTAGTCTTATCTTCAGAACCATGGCGTATATCAAAGTCTCATGGTTTACTGATGGCATCTAGTAAATGTCCTATTCTTTGAATTTCAGTAGCATCACAGTAACTCACCGTTGTCTCTGGCCAGCTGAAAGTATCCGTCCACTAGTGAAGCTCCGTTGTTGAAGTGTTGGGTCATGTGATCGAGCCAGTTCGCCTCCAGCGTGCAGATGCCCTCGCCCTGCGGTTGCACTCGTAGAGGCACTTTAACCGTGTAGTACTTAAACTGACCCTCACGGCGGCCCGGGTAGTTAAACAACCCGAACAGCTCTGCACCTGTGGACATGTGAAACATTGATTTCGTTTAATGGCAGAGAAAAGTGGTAATGGCCATTTAGTCTAACTGTACGTACACACCGCCGCCGACTTGAGCTTCCAAAGCGGCCGGAAGTCATTCATTTTCAATGGAAGCTGGCTTCTCTCCGCTGCAAGGAGCGGCAAATCCATCGGCGTCGCGTTTTGAGCGTCAATCAGAAAGTTGAAAGTAACTCAACTTTATGGTAATGAGCTATGACGCGGTTCAGCGGCAAAACGCCAGCAACCAATCGGATTATAGACGTCCTTCGCGTCGGCTGATTCCGGAGAAACATACGATGTAAACTTTCGTTCCTACCAAAACATTAGGAGAGAAGCTAATCATCGCCGTTGCTGGGTTTCCTATCATTTATGCTATGACGTTGTTTGCATATTGATAACGGTCCGGGAGGGTGTCATGAACCCAAAATCTCCGAGTCCGACGTATTCTCCGCAAATACAATACAGCAGCACCAAACACAACAACTTCGCGATGATCCATAACGATCCAGTGATACACATTTGAGGATGAGCGCAACTTTTATTGGAAATATTTACGAACGCTCGTTTTAAGCGGGAACGCAATTCATTTGCTCACGGTAACACCGATTTGACCAACTGCAATAGATGCAAATAAAAATAATAACTAATTTTTTTTTTTTACCAAATGTGACCAAAACGGTTATAAAAAGGCTGTCATTATAAAAGGTTTCTAGTGTCAATGTATTGCTTGTTTGTCATGTTGTGACACTTCTCTTCTTCCTGCTACGTCAGAGCGGCCAAAGCGTCAACAAGCTTCCCCGTACTTTTTGGCCAGAGCTTCTTTGCCGCTCAAGTCGGTGGGGGTGTGTAGCACAGTAAAGTAAATTTCTCGTCTGAAATTTTCGCACGTTAAAAAATAAATACGACCTCACGTTGTGTCAATCATGAAAACGATTCGGATCAGGTTTAATTTTCTGCGTTTTTCGCATCCGTAGCAAGCACTTTGAGAGGTGTTTTGACAATTCAGAGCCACCGTACAAGTGAACGCCAAAATCCAAAACTGTTCAGGATCAATTGCTTCATGGAAATTGGTGGTCTTCTTATCTCGCTCTGGCGGGACAATTGAAACAAAGCACAACTACCGTTCAAAGTCAATTTTTACTTAAATCATTCTAAATTTCAACCGAATAACACATGATACTATGAGAACACAATGTGAGTTGTTGATCACAAAAAAAAAAAAAAAAAAATCTATCTGTAACCTTATCTTAGAAACCGACGTTTATCTGAAAAGTGTTTCAACTGTCCCAGCTCTCCCGTATCTATGGAAGCTTGTTTCCGCCACAGAATGAAAAATAAAAAGGTAATTGCGACTTTTTCTCTCACAATTCTGACTTTTTTTCTCACAATTGCGAGTTTACATCTCGCAATTCTGACTTTATTTCTCAGAATTGCGAGATATAAAGTTAGAATTGCGTGATATAAGATCGCAATTGCGTGTTATAAAGTCAGAATTGCGAAATATAAAGTCAGAATTTATTGATATAAAGTCGAAATTGCAGGTTATAAAGTCAGAATTGCGAGATATAAAGTCGCAGTCAGAATTGCGTGAAATAAAATCGCAATTGCTTGTTATAAAGTCAGAATTGCGAGATATAAAGTCAGAATTGATTGATATAAAGTCGCAATTGCGTGTTATAAAGTCAGAATTGCGTGATATAAAGTCGAAATTGCGTGTTTTAAAGTCAGAATTGTGAGACATAAACTATTCTGAGGGGAAAAAAGTTAGTCTTTTTTCCCCTTAGAATTGGCCTGATAACTCGCAATTGCGATAAATCGCAATTCTGTCTTTTTTTCGCGCAATTGCGACTTTATTTCTCATAACTGCGACTTTATATCTCGCAATTGCGACTTTATTTCTCATAACTGCGACTTTATATCTCGCAATTGCGACTTTATTTCTCAGAATTGCGACTTTATATCTCGCAATTGCGACTTTATTTCTCATAATTGCGACTTTATATCTCGCAATTGCGACTTTATTTCTCAGAATTGCGACTTTATATCTCGCAATTGCGACTTTATTTCTCATAATTGCGACTTTATATCTCGCAATTGCGACTTTATTTCTCAGAATTGCGACTTTATATCTCGCAATTGCGACTTTATTTCTCAGAATTGCGACTTTATATCTCGCGATTGCGACTTTATTTCTCACTTCATATCTCGCAATTGTGAGATAAAAGTCGCAATTATTATAATTTTTTTTTTTTTATTCAGTGGCGGAAACAAGCTTCCATACGTATCTGAAGATCAAATCGGATCCGATATTTCCGCATCCGTATATGATCGTAACTCCCATACTATTCTCCATTGGAAATGAATGACTTCCGGTCCGACGGCTGTCGTTTGTCGTATGCAGTGGAAAGGCGGCTTTACTCCTAAATGAATTGAGTTTAATGGCAGAGAAGAGTAGTAATGGCCATTCGGTCTAAGCCAGTATAACCATCATAACCCAGACTCGAGCTGGTCTTGTCAGAAGGGTTATGAGATCCGTTGCTTTGTGAAGTGCGGGTTTCTTCACTGTTGCCCTTCACATGCACTTAATTAATTAGCTTGTAGATGGGCTAATTAGCTGATGTCCTGGTCTAGCGGAGGTGAGTAATTAGGGAAATTAGCTGATGTAGTGGCAATCTCGAACGAGTATTTAGGACCGCCGTTTCTCACTAGACCAGAATTGACCATCCGTTCTTCTCAATGAGATTACATTTGGCTGGAAAACAAAACGCTGTTTACCCTGTGCCTCAAAGAGAACGAGAGTGGACCTAATGGATCACGATAGTCCAAGATGAATTTGTTTGTGTGCTTGGCTTACCTCCTAAAACCTCCCTATTTTCAGAACTAATGGGAAATTGACCAAAAAGATAAATATGGATGCACTTTTGTTCTGGCAGCGATCATTTAGATTGCCTCTGACTGCATTGAGTCATTAGCCTCATCTGACGGGACCAAGAGAAGCGGATGAGAGAGAGAACGATCTGAATGGCTTTCTGAGCACTTAAAGCACAAATCCCAGCAAGGATTAATCATTATTTGTTGTTTTACTTCAGCTCGGGTACAGCAGGTTCCTCAGTTAGTCTTCCTGTAAACTCAATTCCTGTAATGTCCACAGTACATGCGCATCGCTTTATTACACACTGATTTTTAGTTTATTTTCGCCTTTTTATAGATAAGGAGGGCTGCAAAAAAAAAGGTCAAATTATAATTTAAACGTAGAGCCATTTAGATTTTTTTTATTGTTATCAAATTATAATTTAAACGAAGAGCCATTAAGATTTTTTTTTGTATTGTTATTTTCATGACAGTTGTTTACCTTTCCCTCTAATTTTTTTTATTACTTTTATATTAGTTATATTTATATTTTATTATATAAATACACATATTATAATTACATATTTAAAATGTAAAGTAATTATACACTACTATTCGTAGGGGTTGGTTTTGAAAGAGTTTCTTCTGCTCACCAAAGCTGCACTTATTTGATAAAAAATACATTAAAAATTGTGAAATATTATTACAATTTAAAATAGCTGTTTTCTATGTGAATATACAGTAAAGTGTAATTTATTCCTGTGATCAAAGCTGAATTTCAGCATCATTACTCCAGTCTTCAGTGTCACATGATCCTTCAGAAATCACTCTAATATGATGATTTGATGCTCAAGAACATTTATTATTATATCATAAATTTGGATTAAAGCGTCTGCTAAATGAATAAATGTAAATATCAATGTTAAAAACAGTTGAGCTGCTTATTTTTATGGATTCTCTGATGAATAGAAAGTTCAAAAGAACAGCATTTATTTAAAACAAATATTTTGTTGTCACTTTTGATCAATTTAATGCATCCTTGCAAAAAAAACACACAAAAAAAAACGTACTGGTCCCAAACGTATGAACACTAGTTTAAATCATTGTTATACTGACCTTAATGTATGGTTATTAATGAATTATTATTATTTATTTACTTAAATCATTGCAGTATGCTTTGGTTAAACATTCAGGGTTTAGTATTTTCACAGTATTTTTACAGTTAAAAAGTTGCAAAAAACTTTGTTCTTGTCCAGTGGTTCAATGGTGACAGTGTATATGTTTTAATTAAATATTTAATGCTCTTCACACATGAAAGCCAGTGTCTCTGTGACATCGGCTAACTTCCAGATGGGCTTGGTAAAGCGTTGGATGTTCAGTGCAGAAACAAGCACACAAACGACCCCTTCAAGCTCTATATGATCCCTCTTAACCCTTTCGACAAGGTCAAACTCGCTGGATATCTGCGGTTAGCACTGCCAAGGAACGTGACATGCCATCAAGCGCTTGCCTAATCCGCACTTGAATTGCATCATATCAACACCCAAACACATCCCCAAAAAGTCCTGACCTCCGTCTACAGAGGAGCTGATAACTATGGAAATATTCGGATGTGGATTGCATCCCATCGGCTGATTGTGAAGGTCCCGGATATAAATAGATGTTTTTGAACTCGAGAAACTTTGGCTTGTCGGATTTTTGCATTTGCACTGAATTCCCTTATGAATCGTGTGTTAAAACAATGCATTTGACAGTTTTAACAATCATCACTGTTCATTTTTAGTTAAATTCCTCTAAAATATGTCAGTTGTACCTGTTCTGTGCCCTTTTTTTGGTTAACTACCCAACTTCACTTTATGCCTACCATTTTACTGCAATGCATTGTTTTATTTCAAATCTTTAACTTTCTTCTACTGTTAAAAAATATGATGCAAAACCAGAAATTCCCTTGGAAACCCCAAAAAAACTCATTCTTTTCCATAGTTTTAGGGCTACAACCTGAACATTAAAATAGTTACATAATCTTAATGGTCTTACTTTCAGTTTCTTATTTCTTATATTTTTTATTTTGTTTTAAAATGCATCAATGCAGAATATTGCCCTTTTAATTTTCAACTTAGTTAGGGATGCACAAATATAAAAAATGTGCCGATACAGATAACCGATAATTCTTTACATTTGAAAGCCGATAACCGATATTTTGCCCGATAAATCTAAATCCAAATTTTTATAATTTTTGAGAGCATGATTATCAAAAACACAAGTCTCACCATTAAAAGCCATGTCGCAAGCACACAATTATATTGATGTTCTCATTATAATTTTGTGTAGCCGATATGCACTTTACTGCATTTTCCTTTTCTGAAGTGAATCCAATCATATTTCAAGCCATTCAAAACCATAATTGTGTCTCAGATGAAGGAAATAATCCATTATTTATCGGCTTTAATATATCAGCCAAGTTTTCTTATCAGGCCAATAATGATAACATTAAAAACAAACATATATGGGCCGATACCGATATGGTGGCCTGGCCATCATCCCTTATTTTAGATGTAAAGCACTTTGAATCACTGCTGTGCATGAAACACAATAACCGTGCTTTTCTTTGTGAACGCAGGTTTCACTCGATGGCTTTCCAGCTTCACTGCGGGACGAAAAACCCTTCCTTTGACAAACCTCCGAGCATTTCCCACTGCTGACCAGCGCCATTATGCTTTATATATGATCTCCAGGAGCATTAGAGGCATTTGAGCGGGGAATGACTATATTTATCAGCAGCGGCGATAAGTCATAAAGACAGCGCTGTGCCAAACGACTCCTGGCATCTGTCATTTTGTGCCTGAATGAGAAAAATTGGTGTAGCGTGAGTCCATATGATCATTCCACATGCAGAGACTCGGGCACAGGACTCCCAGCATGCATCATTCACATGCTACGGTGAACTCTGTGCACAATGCCACAATTTTGCAAGAAACGCCTCCCTTGCTAATGTTGAGAATGAGGTTTGCCATCTGGTTACTAGAGGAAAAAAGAAGGGTGAACAAAGCCTAATCTAGCACCCGCTGTGTGGGTTTTTGTAAATGCCAAATGTTCCCAATCCCATACGTCAAAACTCTGACAATGCTTTTCTTGAGACAAAAAAAGCCAGTGAGATGCTTTCACAGTGTGTGACATCCAGAAGTCAAATGATTTATGATCTTTCTAACTCATCAACGCTTCAAGAAAATCAGCTGGGATTAGGGATTACGCCGTCGACATTAAAGCTGAGCAACATTGTGAATATCGCAGTGATTTTCATGCCGATACAGTGGATGTTTTGACTTTTCACCAAAAAAACTGCACATCACATGTAAATGGATCAATAATTGATAAATAAAACGCCAATTGATACCAATAAAATGTCCGAATACAAGAACACGTAATGAGTGTTTAGTGATATTATAGAAATAAAATATTGATTTCTAAAGGCAATTTTTACCATGTCTGATCAGAGGTGTGGTTGAAAAAAAATCTGATCATTGATGATAATCATAAATGTTTCTTGAGCATCAAATCATCATATTAGAGTGATTTCTGAAGGATCATGTGACACTGAAGACTGGAGTAATGATGCTGAAAATCACAGGAATAAATTACACTTTACTATATATTCACATAGAAAACAGCTATTTTGAATTGAACAATTTTTACTGTATTTTTGAGCATAAGAGACTTCATCAAAAACATCTTACGACCACAAACTTTTGAAGAGTGGCGTACAGTTTATATATAGATAAATAGAGAAATATATAGAATATTATCACAAATATGCTTGCCAGCATTTTATGCCGAAACTAAAACTTTTTGAGATTTCGTTTTGATCAAAGGATAAAGATGATCGACCCACCGCTCTTACTCAGCGTGACCCGGCTGGCTCTCTCGGTTGTGTCTTTGACTTTGGCCGTGTCGTTGTTGTTGTGTTGCTGTGTTTCACCAGGTCCTGATTTCAACACGGCTGACGTCTCAACAGAGAGATCATCTTCTCCTCCTCCTTCTGAAGGCTCTCCTCCCTCGTTTTCTCCTTGGTTCTGGTCTTCGGGCTCGGGCTCCTCCAGGGGACTGGGGCTCGGCGTGAGCCCGGATCCGTGCAGCGAGCTGGGGCTTGAGTGCAGGGAGAGAGAGGGTTCCTCTGGTTCTCCGTGTCGGGACACATGTGGGCGAAGACCCGCCGGCTCCTGGATGAAGCCCGCGAACATGATGCCCTGATCCGCAGCGTCCTGGATCTGCTGAGGAGAGAGAGAGAGACACACTCAAATCAAGTCAAGTCAGTTTATTTATACAGCGCTTTTTACAATACAGAGAGTTTCAAAGCAGCTTTACAGAGATAACAGGAAAATAATGCAACAAAGTTTGTTTCCAGAAGAAAATAGCGTCTCAGTCCAGCTTGACTATACAGTCAAACCTACATTTATTATAACATTTCTCACATTATCACAGTTTATTCGCTATAGTTTAGTAAATGGCAACAGAGTTCTCAGATCAGTGGATATTTGACTGGTTTTGTCCGTCCTTCGGTTAGACTCTCACACATGAATTATGTTGAATATCTGTCAGCTGTTAAATTTAACTACACAATTAGATAATACCAGTTTAGCTCAACCAGTGACCAAGCAATGCTTCATGTTGTTCAGTCTGTGTGTAAAAAGAGCATTAGCAATTACAGAAAAAACATTTAAGCAAAACATGATCAGCTCAAAGTGGAGGAATAATATTTGGGCCCAAATTTTTATAAATTTTACTTGTATGAAGAATTTTTGGGTGTAATATGTCACAGTTTTCTTTACTTTGCTCTCCTCACTTACATAAATGAACTATAGTGTCCTGATCACACTAGTAAAATACCCACTATATCTGGTTTCTGAATAATTTTTGGTTTGACTGTATTTTTTTTGTTGTTGCTGAAAATCAATGCCAGTTTAGACAAACATGAATTTCCATGCTAGTCTGGTTGTTGCGGATTTATCCTGCTCAAACAATGAGATTGTTTACAGTAGCTGACAATAAGGAAAGCCAAGCACAACTCATTATCATATGAAAAGCCTTCTCACACAAGACAGAATTTCAGCTCTGAATTATCAAGGAATATTATCACTATTGTGGATGCATTTGGCTGCATTTATTTGAATGAAAACAGTAATATAGTGAAATATTAAAGAACTTTTCTATTTCAGCATCCAATACTCCAGTGTCACATGATGATTTGCCGCTCAAGAAACATTATGATTATTAGGCTATCAGTGTTGAAAACAGTTGTGCTGCTTCATATTTTTGTGGAAACCGTGATACTGGACCATTCAAAAGTTGATCTCAAAAAGCAGCAAAACAGTTAATAATTGAGTACCAATAATATTAGAGTGATTTCTGAAGGATCATGTGACACTGAAGACTGGAGTAATGATGCTGAAAATACAGCTTTGATCACAGGAATAAATTACACTTTACTAGATATTCACATAGAAAACATCTGTTTTAAATTCTAATAATATTCTAATAAGAGTTTTTGATTACATAAATGCAGCCTCGGTGAGCAGAAGAGACTTCTTTCAAAAACCTTTTTAAAAATCTAATTATTCCAGACTAGTGCATATCCGGAAAATATGAGATTAAATGGTTTACTATGCCTACATATTTTTGGATATGACTTTGTCTGATTTGATCCTGGTCCAATTTAGCAGATCTTCTCAAAACAGTTCAATGACATCTTGAAACATTTGATAAACTTTTCTGATGCAACTTTCTTTGAGTTGCATCATATTGTAAGAAATTTCATTTGGAGAAAGTAGTTTCATTCATTTCCAGTTTCCTCATCGTAAAAAAACATTGAAACCGATTGATATGCCACATTACCCTAATAATAAAACGCGATTCAAAACAATATATTGCAAAAGCGACTTCCTTTCTTCCACACCATCATCTATTTGAAATTAGCACACACTGATTACAATGGCAGCGGTCCACCATTGACCCACATCAGACGAGCATCTCACACTTTATTGTCAGTTCACGTTTCGAAGCCAGTCTTTGAATTCTCATCAAACCAAATTGAATCGTTAACTGTCAAGGAATGCTAATGATGCCATTTTCCATTATGCTGCTTTAATAAAGGGCAGCCTGAGGCCTGCCTCCACTATCTCCATCCGAAGCCTTCGCCCACACCACAATCACACAGGTTATTTTCTCTGAAATTAAACCGGGAACAGGCCCGTCCTTTTCCAGTGGCATTGTTTAATGCATATTGAACGCTGACGCCGGGAGTCCTGTCATTATATTTGCAACAATGATGCAAATGAAATTGCATAGATAAGAAGCCGTTTTCTCGCCCGGGCTCCTCCGTCGGTGAATAATTTCCGCGTTTGATGTGACGGGTGGAAGGATCGCATTGCTGATGATCGTTGCGATTAATCACGGGTGAACCTGGACCGCAACTGGGATCTATATAGTGATTCCAAGAGGTATTGGACACTTTTGTTCCACTAAGTTTGTGACTGGTAAGATTTTTCTGAAAGAAGTCTTTTATACTCATCTAGGCTGCATTTATTTGATCAAAAATACAGTAAAAACAGTGAAATATTATGTATAATGTAGAGCGAGGCGGTTGCGGAGGGGTCTTGAATCAGCCTGAAGGGGTTGTATTCGCTATAACAACCGCCTCGCTCTACATTATCCCGCTTATTACATCGCTACCTACCAAATAAATCAATAATTTGACACAAAATATTGATTTAAAAAGGAGTTTATTGATTTAAAAACGATTGTATTGCTTCCGCTAAAGAAAATAGTCCGTTCCTGTGAGAACTGAGTCCATGGCAACGCTCTGTTTTTCATGGCAACGGTCACGAAATAACAGTAGAATTCAACCAAACCATGTAATAATACAATTTAATTCATTATCATATGAATTGATTTCATATTGATATATAACATCATTACTCCAGTTTAACAACTCCTTACAAATATTTATATAAAATAAAATACCATAGTGAATGTGGTGTTTTGCATTAGCTGGCATAGTCATCAAAAGCTTTACAGAAATATTCTGCACAGCATCTTACAGGGTTTTAAGGATATACCATATTGATTTATGATTTTGTAGTTTTAACAAATTGCTATGTTCCAAAACCAAGTGAGCTTTTCTCTGGTGCTGCTCGTGTGGCGGTCAAAAATAATCAAATCTATTATTATTTTTTATTTCATTGAAAGTAATGCACTATATTTTAGTCCGATAATGTTTTTCAGTTAATATTTTGTATTTTATTTTGTACTAAAATAATATTCATGCAGTTGTTAAAATCCATTTATTCACTTTTTGAGCATAGACCTGAAAATGAGAAATATTGAATGCTTTGAAGCACAGACTTAAGTTTGGTCTCTTTTTAAAGATGACACTTGACAGATTATTACTGAAGTAAAAAAAAGTTACAGAAGTTTAAGTTTATTATTATAAAAAATGCATAAAAATACTGTTTTTTCTTATATTTGATATGAAATATATATTTTCCAAAACAAGTTTTACTCTAAAACTGTGAGAAAATCAAAGCCATACATCTAAACAAGTTGTGTTCCAAATTTGAGGTTGATATCTCAAAAATGAGCAATCTATAAATCCCATAATGCACTGCAGCAAGCTCACCTTATTAATAATTAAAAATATTAATTTGCAGTTTTTTTATTCGCTTTGGGACTATTTTCACAAGTAAGGTGTACATTTTCAAAACCCTTAGTACAAAAATCCAAACTGATCACACTTGTAACACAGCTAGTCATTCTTTCAAAACATGATCCCATGCTTTCATTACAGTTATACATTTTTCAGTCCACATAATCATTGTTTCAAACTCAAGATTATTGTAATATGTAATGAGAACGTTTGGTTTACAGGTTTTTTTATTCGCTTTGGTACTATTTTCACAAGTAAGGTGTACATTTTCAAAACTCTTGGTGCTAATATCACAACAGATCATCAAAAGTGCACTTTTTTCAAACATTTCATCATGTTTTCAATTGCGTTAGTACAATTCACAAAATCACAAAGTATCCTTTTCACCACACAAAATAAGTGTTTCATCTACATTATTGTTTCATTCATAGTAACTGCCTTTCATAAAGCTTTTACTATCAAACTTTTGATTTGCATCTCTTTTTGTTCAGTTTAATACAGTTGTCTATTATTTAATCCAACTGATCTTAATGGTTAATCAATGAATCATTTGGTAAACCTATAGATTTTCATTTCAGCAATATACAGTATATGGAATTTTGAAAACTACAGAAATAAAATGTGCGTTTGTACGAACATATAAATTACGTGTAACCACACATGATGAATACTCGTTATTGCTAATTGATTTCCCATAGTGGTAACCACAATTGGTTACTATATATAAAAGTGCGGGTGTAAACACTGGCCATTTCTTTCAACATGGAGCAGGATAGACAGCAATGAATAGGAAGAGCTCGTGGACAAGGGATCCGTCAGAGAGGTGGGCATGGGCACCAACAGAGGTCAGAGAGGTGGGCATGGGCACCAACAGAGGTCAGAGAGGTGGGCATGGGCACCAACAGAGGTCAGAGAGGTGGGCATGGGCACCAACAGAGGTCAGAGAGGTGGGCATGGGCACCAACAGAGGTCAGAGAGGTGGGCATGGGCACCAACAGAGGTCAGAGAGGTGGGCATGGGCACCAACAGAGGTCAGAGAGGTGGGCATGGGCACCAACAGAGGTCAGAGAGGTCAGAGAGGTGGGCATGGGCACCAACAGAGGTCAGAGAGGTGGGCATGGGCACCAACAGAGGTCAGAGAGGTGGGCATGGGCACCAACAGAGGTCAGAGAGGTGGGCATGGGCACAAACAGAGGTCAGAGAGGTGGGCATGGGCACCAACAGAGGTCAGAGAGGTGGGCATGGGCACCAACAGAGGTCAGAGAGGTGGGCATGGGCACAAACAGAGGTCAGAGAGGTGGGCATGGGCACCAACAGAGGTCAGAGAGGTCAGAGAGGTGGGCATGGGCACCAACAGAGGTCAGAGAGGTGGGCATGGGCACCAACAGAGGTCAGAGAGGTCAGAGAGGTGGGCATAGGCACCAACAGAGGTCAGAGAGGTGGGCATGGGCACCAACAGAGGTCAGAGAGGTGGGCATAGGCACCAACAGAGGTCAGAGAGGTGGGCATGGGCACCAACAGAGGTCAGAGAGGTGGGCATGGGCACCAACAGAGGTCAGAGAGAACTAATAGCCTACTCCCTCACCGTTGTGCCATCGTTTCGTTAGTTTGCGTATCGTTAGCTTAAAGAGCTTGATGTGAGCGTAGTGTGAAGTGGCTGAGCTGGTTAAAGCCAGCTATTTTTTACAGTCTATGGTTAAAGCGTAAAGCCTTGTTTATACTCGACGCGTTCGCAAGAGCCAAAAATGACGTCATTGTAACGGCGCGCGCGCCTCCGCATCCCCTAGACACCATTTACTACACACAGTAGGCTCAGACATGGTGCATTTTTAATTAATAAATAATAATGAATACAAATATTGGTGTTTTTTCTCTGATTTTGAAAACTCTTCGCGATCGACTTAAAATGATTCCAAGATCGACTTGTCGATCGCGATCGACGGGTTGGTGACTCCTGACTTAAGTCATATGTATATTGGAACAACACTGTTAAAAGAACTAACCAAAATATATTTTTTAGAGGGTTATGGTGCTTTACGGAACATCATCGGCCAACGGGCCACAGTCCAAGTGCCTGGACAACGTGGAGGAAACATCTCCATGTGCGCAGCTATCTCTGAAGATGGTGTCGTAGGACATTACTTGGCTTCTATAATGCTGCACATCTTATTGAGTTTCTCAATTACAGTAAATTGAGCCGGCCTGTCAAGGTGAAAGGGTCACCTATGTAATTGTGTGGGACAATGTCAGGTTCCACCAATCAGAGGTAGTTCAAGCATGGTTTCAGGCCCATCCCCGATTCATGACCCTCTACCTGCCTCCATACTCTCCTTTCCTCAACCCTATTGAGGAATTTCTTTCAGCATGGAGGTGGAAGGTCTATGATCGCCGACCCCTGGAGCGTGCCACCCTCCTTCAGGCCATGGATGAAGCATGTGATGACATCAGTGTACTGTAGACCAATGTCAAGCATGGATTCGTCACGCCAAAAGGTTTTTTCCAAGGTGCATGAACAATGATAACATTCATTGTGATGTGGACGAGAATCTATGGCCAAATGCTCAAGACAGGCTTGATCCAAATTACAGTAATGTAATGTGTGCACTAAATGTTATTGTTTTGTTCTTATTTAGTTACATTTCATTATAGAAAGTATAGGCCTACCTTATATCTGAAAAATAAAAACTAATTTGCCCAAATGATTGTAGAGGATGTCTTCATTGATCCTTCACTTGATTACACATATGATGGATATTTTGGAAATTATAGATTATGTAAATGTTGGGTAATGTAAGTGTATTGCCTTATGTGAAAACTGTGTAATCTGTCTTTTATAGCTACTGTAGCATATTAATTTCAGCACTTCTAAGGCTGATTTGAAACATGTATCTTGCATTGTTTGCTGTTGTATGAACTGATTGTTAAAAGTACTAAACTGAAAGAAGATCATACTGTTGTGTTTCGGTGATTAAACCAAATGTTCTCATTACATATTACAACAATCTTGTGTTTGAAACAATGATTATGTGTACTGAAAACATGTGCAACTGACTGAAAGCATGACATCAGGTTTTGAAAGAATGACTAGCTGCGTTACAAGTGTGATCAGTTTGGATTTTTGTACTAAGAGTTTTGAAAATGTACACCTTACATATGAAAATAGTACCAAAGCGAATAAAAAAAACTGTAATCACCGAAACACAACAGTATGATCTTCTTTCAATTTAGTACTTTTAACAATCAGTTCATTCAACAGCAAACAATGCAAGATACATGTTTCAAATCACCCATGTTGCTGAAATAATTACAGTATTACAGGCTACAGTTGCCATGTTAGAAAATACACATGCATTACCTAACTTATTGAATCCATAATGTTTGTAATAGTATCTGCAGTGAGTTATCAAAAGCTGTGATGAAGTATGACACAGCCATGAGGTTCAGAGTTTGCTGGCAATACAGTAAATGTGTTCACTCTTTAGCCTTTGACTGAATCTATAGTGGACCTCAAAGGTTGAGTTACAGTAATGTGGCAGTCTCTACCATGGTAATCTGTTTACAGTATCACATGGCATACATACTGTAATGTAAAATGCTGTATTTGATGCCATCTGTCTCCGTTCTACTGATGCATCTCTAATCAATCTAAAGTTTTACAGTCATTGACCGGTTCCTCTCCATTATACTCTATTCTGCTTTACAGTGTTTTCACAAATGGCAAATTTCTCTGTATCTCTCTCACACGCACTTTGAACATAGTGGTGGTTATTATCTATAAATCACTTATGTAAAAAGAATTCATTACATTTGGTTATCCATATCGGAAATTGCTAACTGTATATAGAATCAATATCTATAGAAATCTATAGGTGTATTAAATGATTCATTGATTAACCATTAGGATCAGTTGGATTAAATAATAGACAAATGTATTAAACTAAACAAAAAGAGATGCAAATCAAAAGTTTGATAATAAGAGCTTTATGAAAGGCAGTTACTGTGAATGAAACAGTTATTTTGTGTGGTGAAAAGGATACTTTGTGATTTTGTGAATTGTACTAACGCAATTGAAAACATGATGAAATGTTTGAAAAAAGTGCACTTTTGATGATCTGTTGTGATAAGAGTTTTGAAAATGTACACCTTACTTCTGAAAATAGTACCAAAGCGAATAAAAAAAACTGTAATATCCACTTTATAGGTAAAAAAACAGCAGGTCTGAACTGATAACTAGTAAGTTTTAGCACAAATGTTTGTCAATGTTTTAATATGCATGAGCAGATTTGAATATTCATGACCCGGTTATGTGTTCCTACAAGAAGCTAAACAGGAGCTTCTTACTTTCTTCACGTATCCTTGGATGTGCTCCGTAGTGGGAATCTGGTCCGCAGACATGCATTCCTCCAGTTTAAGATGGTAAGGCTCAAAGTCTGCAGGATTCTTCTCCCAGCTGGAGAGAGAGAGAGAGAGAGAGAGAGAGAGAGAGCACCGGTTTTAATGTGAAACACACAACTCTTAAACAGGTGCAGAGTAGCGATACATCTCAGACCAAACTTGAAAAAGTAAATTTTAGCGAACTGATTATACGACAAGAAAAGAAAGTGTTAGTGAGATGGTGAACATCTGTTCGTGAGGTTTATTATTGGAAACATTTTGCACAGAAATGAGCACTAAGACGACACATCTTCTCTAAACGAGCAGCTGTAATACCCGAGTGCTGCTCTCTCTCTCTCTCTCCGAGGTGATTCCCTTCTGCATTGTTAAAGGTGAAGTGCGTCATTTATTCAATGTTAAAATACTTTCTATGCCGGTTTAATGTGCAGAGACGACTGTAAGTATAACTCACTGGGCATGAGACACATTAAGAAATATCCTCACAAAGGCTCCATCAAAAATTCATAAAGTCGGCAAAAGTGTGAAATATTATTACAGTTTAAAGTAACTGTTTTCTATGTGAATATCTAGTAAAGTGTAATTTATTCCTGTGATCAAAGCTGGATTTTCCGCATCATTACTCCAGTCTTCAGTGTCACATGATCCTTCAGAAATCACTCTAATATTACATTATATTTAACCATTTAGCAGAAGCTTTTATTCAAAGCGACTTACAAATGAGCAATAGAAGCAATCAAACTAACAACAGGACAACAATATGCAAGTGATGTGACCCTTCCCAGTTTAGTCAGTGTAAATTATTATTTATTTTTTAATAGATAGGCTATAGAATAGAAGAGAGAGAGAGAGAGAGAGAGATAAAAAGAAAGTCTTAGTATTAATGGATGAAGAGTGCCTCTGAGATCTCTTATAATATGATGATTTGCTGCTCAAGAAACATCTCTGTGGTGTTTTGACTCAACCAATGGTGTGAGTTTGGGGGCGGGACTAAAAACAGTAAAATTGTGAAATATTTTTCCAATTTAAATCAGCTAAATCAGTTTTCTATGTGAAAATACAGTAAAGTGTAATTTATTCCCGTGATCAAAGCTGAATTTTCAGCATCATTACTCCAGTCTTCAGTGTCACATGATCCTTCAGAAATCATTATAATATGCTGATTTGCTGGGGTTTTGACTCATCCAATGGCGTGAGTTTGGGGGCGGGACTCTCTCTTTATAACTATGAATGACTGTAACTCAAAAACTGTTTTTGTTTCTCTCCAAAGGAAACCCTCAGAGATCCTCATGAGGTGGCGTCTTCTCCCGTCTTCTGTGTGTGTGTGTGTGTGTGTGTGTGTGTGATATTTGGGACAGAGATGAAACACACTAACCCAGAGTTCCATCCAACCACAAAGTCACAGCACAGCAGGGCCCTGACTCACCTCTGTCACACACACACACACACACACACACACACACACACGGATTCACACTTCCCGCCAACACACGGCCATCTGCTGCCTGAACACATTCGCCTCGTCTCGTTCCTGACCGTATCCTTCAGTCTGGGTTTAACATGAAGACAAACAAACCAGAGCGGCGTATGAACAGCAGAATGAAAGGCCTGTCTATTTAACAAGTTAATTTAGTGTGATTAACAATAAGAGAAAAGGAAAAACATGCTTTTTTGCAAATAATCATGGCCCCTGACATGCTTATTAATTTCATAATGTAAAAAAAAATATTCCCACCATCTGAGCATTCTGTAGTCATACAATCTGTTCTTCCTGTGATTACTTGTGATAAAACACACACAAAAGATAGAGTACACTTCATACTGCAAACTCGACTCCTGAAGTTTTATTTATTTTATTATTTTATTCAGTAAGGATGCATTAAATTGATCGAAAGTTACAGTAAAGACAGTTATTATGTTTCAAAAGATTATATTACAAATAAATGCTTTCTATTCGTCAAAGAATCCTGAAAAAAATTTAGTTTCCTTAAAAAAATAAAATAATTTAACATTGATTCTAATCATAAATGTTTCTTGAGCAGCAAATCATCATATTAGAATGATTTCTGAAGGATCATGTGACAGCAATGATGCTGAGAATATGAGCAAGTTTTCCAGTTGGTTTCCATTTAATCTCATTGCATATGAGAAGCAATTGATTTATTTGCATCCTTTAATTCACGACTACTATATACAGGTGAAACTCATAAAATTAGAATATGGTGCAAAAGTTAATTTATTTCAGTAATTCAACTTAAAAGGTGACACTAATAGATTATATAGACTCATTACATGCAAAGTGAGATATTTCAAGCCTTTATTTGTTATAATTTTGATGATTATGGCTATAAAACCGTTTCACAATATTCTAATTTTGAATGTGGGGTTTTCATATCTGTAAGCCATAATCATCAAAATTATAACAAATAAAGGCTTGAAATATCTCACTTTGCATGTAATGAGTCTATATAACCTATTAGTTTCACCTTTTAAGTTGAATTACTGAAATAAATGAAATTTTGCATGATATTACGAGTTTCACCTGTATACTGTAAGTAGTGCTCAAGTTATATTGATTATTGATGCTTCATTTAGGCTCTTTTTCCAGACACGATCACCATGAACTGTTGCATGCAAAAGAACCGTATAACGCTATTCTCCTTTTGTGTTCCCGAGAGCAACACACCAGCATGAGGCTGAGCAAATAAAGACTTCTCGACTGTGGATGAACTATTCATGTAAAAGGCATTACATTTCTTTCCTCCAGGCTTTGCAGCTCGCGATCCCTGGCAGTGTTTGTGGCGGCCCTTCGGCGGGTTAAACAGCAGTAACTCCGACAGAAAAGCTTTGCTCACAGGAGTGCAGCTTCTGGGAATAAAAAGCTTAAAGCATCACTGATCTACACTTCCTTCAGATTCAGTTCGCTCAAAGGTTTGTCTCAGACATGCATCTTAGACTCAGCTGGGTTGCACTGTTGGCGAATGCCTGTGGATCGCCTTGGTGTGTGTGTGTGTGTGTGTGTGTGTTTTCACCTCTCTATCTTTGCCCTCAGGAATCACGATATCACTGTCAGATTCAGCAGTTCCGGGTCTGCAAGTGATATTCAGAGGCATTGCCATGACAACAACCTTCCATCAAACCCATGTATCCCAATCTTTAATCATTGCATTAATAATGTATCACATCTTTCTTGATGTCAGCTTATTTACCGAGCCGTGAATAATGTTATTCAAGCATAACGGCCTTAATGGTTTCGGGTCCGTACCGGTACCCCTGCGAGGTGCTCTGCAATTATCAAAAAATGATGCATAAATCACCCGCCCTCGTCGCTGAAGTGGAACTGCAACTAAAATTGAACATGGGTGGCTTGACAGTTGACATTTGGAATTATAAACATAGTCAGCAAATCGCTTTTTCGACTCCAATCCCTCGACGCGCGCTCACAGTTGTGATGTTTGCATCTGCGCAGGTCCAGAGGAGCTCCTGGTGAGTTTTGGAGGGGAATAATCCTGATGTGGGAGAGCTGGGCCTGGATCCAGAGACTCAGGGTGAATATTAAAATACAGCTTTCACAAAGATGAATCAAGGGTGCACATAACTGGTGCGCATGTGTGGTAAAAATAAACGATGCGCAGCAGAAACCGCTTTTTAGAGTATCAACATTTTTGGGGACGGACACGTTTACTTACTGGACTAGGATTTTTCTTCATCTCTGGTAAGAAAGCAATAATGATGATAAGTGTGTACATTAATTACTATTAGGGGCGCAACGGATATCAGGCCCTATGAGTCGGCACGCATGTGATTTGTGGATTAACTGCTAAGTTTAACCAACATAGAGTGAAAGGTTATCATTTGGATGTGTTTTCTCTTGCCAATTCGCCTTTGGCTAAACCCCGCCCCCCTTAGTTACTGTTGCTACGTCCGACAAACAAACTTCACCTGGGCTCTGGTATCAACATGGCTTATGCTGTGACAGCTCTTCCTGCTGAAATTTGATCAAACTTTTATAAAGCAGCAAATAAAGTGTCTGGTAGAAGTTGGCAAAAGGGGCTGCAATATACGTTCGAAGGCTTTACTCACGACATACAGGTGAAACGCAAGGAACAACAAGGCATCCAAATAGAGGCAAAAGCAAACCGGTCACAGTCAACAAATGACCCACCGCATATCCTACTAATGGAGACGGAGGCTGGGACTCACAATATCAAGGAGCAACACTGTTCATGCAAAGCTGGGGGTCTCTATTCACTTCTATAATCGTTATTACAAAGCAAACGGACTACGCGAGTATAGCGTTGTATTTATTAGCAGCGTGTGCTAGACGACACTTGTCAGGGTTTGACTTCGGTTTGGGAAGGGAAAAAAACGCACACCCCCCTCCAACCTCTCTGGGAAACGCGTATCTGTGTTACAAATGCCCCAGGCTCAACGTTTAACCATATTTTTGATAAAACTACGACGGTAATAGCCTGCCGAGACCACAAATATGAGACGCCTGTGTTAAAGTCAATGGAGCGCTGTGAAAAAGTGTCGGACCTCTGTGGGAGCTCGTTCTTGGCTGCGCTGTGATTGGTCAATCTACATTCTAGGGTGTGGCTTAGCCAAAGGCGAATTAACACATTTAAACTATTTTAAGAGGCGAAAATCGGGACTTGTGCGTTATCTGTGCGCACAGCGGCCTCACACCAGTAGTATGTTCCTGCACAACCGGAGGCTGCAGTTTCAGGACCCCAGTTCTAGGACCCTACTTTTTTATGACAGCGCCACCTACCGAACTGGATGATATAGCGGCGGCGGCGGTTTCAGGACTGCAGTTCTAGGATCCAGGTGGTACATAGTATCAAGATCCACCTATTATCTTAAGTCTTGTTTGAAAAAAAATATATATATATTATATAATAACAAGTAAGATTATGGAATAGAAAAGCTCCTGCAGCAGGTGGATTAGAGCAAGTAGCATCAAGCTACATGACACAATTTAAAAGATTAATATTACACTTTTACTTAAAGTTCACTATAAACCACTATCTAGTATTTGTGTCATATTCCTGTCGCGGTTTAAAATGGTTTTAAGTCAAAAAAAGATGTTGAAATATGTTATATTTAGCATTTTATATGCAGCTAATGGCTACACCTTGCTTAGCAATACTGTAAACATTCTTTATTCTAATGAAAATATCCTAAATCGCCATATATCCTCGAAATCGTGCATTTATTAGTTTCTTTCAGGTGAAGAGATGTGTCTTAACTTTGTTATCACGGAGGTCAGAATGAGGAAGTGTACACAGCATACACAGGAGCGTCACGTTGAACCACGTGAGATGATTGACAGCTGTATAGCGAATTACACAGCGCTGAGATCATAACTGACGCAGACGCTGGCGGGTGCTGTATATTGCATGTATGTGAACACAAATAAACCGGAGAAGACGTGAATGACTGCTTTATGAGTGATGATTTCTATTCAAAATAACGAACTTTACAGATTAATAATTTTGCTCTCCTGTCATAAATTAAGAAATTAATGTCACTGCAAACCAGTTTTATAACAGTGGTCAACTATCGAAGCTGGAGTCTTAAATCTTTCTAATGATGCTCAGTTTGTCCAGATCAAATAAGTAAGAGTGTGATGTTTTAACGAATAATGAATGTTGAACAACAATAATTTGGGTCCGTCTGTGATCTTTGGGGTTAAATGAGTGTTTTTGGTGATCCAGTTCGGTAGGTAGCGCTGAAACAGAAAACTAGGGTCCTGAAACTGGGGTCCTGAAACTGGGGTCCTAGAACTGGGGTCCTGAAACTGGGGTCCTGAAACTGGGGTCCTGAAACTGGGGTCCTAGAACTGGGGTCCTGAAACTGGGGTCCTAGAACTGGGGTCCTAGAACTGGGGTCCTGAAACTGGGGTCCTGAAACTGGGGTCCTAGAACTGGGGTCCTGAAACTGGGGTCCTAGAACTGGGGTCCTGAAACTGGGGTCCTAGAACTGGGGTCCTGAAACTGGGGTCCTGAAACTGGGGTCCTAGAACTGGGGTCCTGAAACTGGGGTCCTAGAACTGGGGTCCTGAAACTGGGGTCCTAGAACTGGGGTCCTGAAACTAGGGTCCTAGAACTGGGGTCCTGAAACTGGGGTCCTAAAACTGGGGTCCTGAAACTGGGGTCCTAGAACTGGGGTCCTGAAACTGGGGTCCTAGAACTGGGGTCCTGAAACTGGGGTCCTAGAACTGGGGTCCTGAAACTGGGGTCCTAGAACTGGGGTCCTAGAACTGGGGTCCTGAAACTGGGGTCCTGAAACTGGGGTCCTAGAACTGGGGTCCTGAAACTGGGGTCCTAGAACTGGGGTCCTGAAACTAGGGTCCTAGAACTGGGGTCCTGAAACTGGGGTCCTGAAACTAGGGTCCTAGAACTGGGGTCCTGAAACTGGGGTCCTAGAACTGGGGTCCTGAAACTGGGGTCCTAGAACTGGGGTCCTGAAACTGGGGTCCTAGAACTGGGGTCCTGAAACTGGGGTCCTAGAACTGGGGTCCTGAAACTGAGGTCCTAGAACTGGGGTCCTGAAACTGGGGTCCTGAAACTGGGGTCCTAGAACTGGGGTCCTGAAACTGGGGTCCTGAAACTGGGGTCCTAGAACTGGGGTCCTGAAACTGGGGTCCTGAAACTAGGGTCCTAGAACTGGGGTCCTGAAACTGGGGTCCTAAAACTGGGGTCCTGAAACTAGGGTCCTAGAACTGGGGTCCTGAAACTGGGGTCCTAGAACTGGGGTCCTGAAACTGGGGTCCTAGAACTGGGGTCCTGAAACTGGGGTCCTAGAACTGGGGTCCTGAAACTGGGGTCCTAGAACTGGGGTCCTGAAACTGGGGTCCTAGAACTGGGGTCCTGAAACTGGGGTCCTAGAACTGGGGTCCTGAAACTAGGGTCCTAGAACTGGGGTCCTGAAACTGGGGTCCTAGAACTGGGGTCCTGAAACTGGGGTCCTAGAACTGGGGTCCTGAAACTGGGGTCCTGAAACTGGGGTCCTAGAACTGGGGTCCTGAAACTGGGGTCCTAGAACTGGGGTCCTGAAACTGGGGTCCTGAAACTGGGGTCCTAGAACTGGGGTCCTGAAACTGGGGTCCTGAAACTGGGGTCCTCGAACTGGGGTCCTGAAACTGGGGTCCTGAAACTGGGGTCCTAGAACTGGGGTCCTGAAACTGGGGTCCTGAAACTGGGGTCCTAGAACTGGGGTCCTGAAACTGGGGTCCTGAAACTGGGGTCCTAGAACTGGGTTCCTGAAACTAGGGTCCTAGAACTGGGGTCCTGAAACTGGGGTCCTAGAACTGGGGTCCTGAAACTGGGGTCCTGAAACTAGGGTCCTGAAACTGGGGTCCTAGAACTGGGGTCCTGAAACTGGGGTCCTAGAACTGGGGTCCTGAAACTGGGGTCCTAGAACTGGGGTCCTGAAACTGGGGTCCTAGAACTGGGGTCCTGAAACTGGGGTCCTGAAACTGGGGTCCTGAAACTAGGGTCCTAGAACTGGGGTCCTGAAACTGGGGTCCTGAAACTAGGGTCCTGAAACTGGGGTCCTAGAACTGGGGTCCTGAAACTGGGGTCCTGAAACTGGGGTCCTAGAACTGGGGTCCTAGAACTGGGGTCCTGAAACTGGGGTCCTAGAACTGGGGTCCTGAAACTGGGGTCCTAGAACTGGGGTCCTGAAACTGGGGTCCTGAAACTGGGGTCCTAGAACTGGGGTCCTGAAACTAGGGTCCTGAAACTAGGGTCCTAGAACTGGGGTCCTGAAACTGGGGTCCTAGAACTGGGGTCCTGAAACTGGGGTCCTAGAACTGGGGTCCTGAAACTGGGGTCCTGAAACTGGGGTCCTAGAACTGGGGTCCTGAAACTGGGGTCCTGAAACTGGGGTCCTAGAACTGGGGTCCTGAAACTGGGGTCCTAGAACTGGGGTCCTGAAACTGGGGTCCTAGAACTGGGGTCCTAGAACTGGGGTCCTGAAACTGGGGTCCTAGAACTGGGGTCCTGAAACTGGGGTCCTAGAACTGGGGTCCTGAAACTGGGGTCCTAGAACTGGGGTCCTGAAACTAGGGTCCTAGAACTGGGGTCCTGAAACTAGGGTCCTAGAACTGGGGTCCTGAAACTGGGGTCCTGAAACTGGGGTCCTGAAACTGGGGTCCTAGAACTGGGGTCCTGAAACTGGGGTCCTGAAACTGGGGTCCTGAAACTGCAGCCTCCGGTTGTGCAGGAATACCCTTCTCCCTCACACACACACACACACACACACACACACACACAGAGAGAGAGAGAGACAGGTGCGTTTTGATTCAACACTGAATTGATTTCTCTTTCGCGTTTACTTGCGCTTGAGCACACACACACACAAAACGATGTCAAAATCAAAATATCCGTCTCTTAAAATATTAAACACGGTTACATGTAGACAAGTAGTTTGTTTAGTCATAGGGACACAAACCTGCGCACATATATTCAAACGCACATAACTATAGAATCAAATCTTAATGCGAATGTGAACGCCATCAGCGATCATCTTAGCGGCCCCTAATTTAATAACTAATTATCATTTCGACGGAAGTGAATCAATCAAAATTAACTTTAGCTGGAAAATAACATTCAAGAACCGCTATAAAACCAAACCAATGTGTTACCTTAAATTATATGTTTATCTCTGTAAAGCTGCTTTGAAACAATCTACACTGTTAAAAGCGCTGTATAAATGAGGATGACTTGACGTGACTTGTGATCGAATGATGTCTGAGCTCCATCTGATCTTCTCTGTAACTCTACCTCTACCCTACTGGAAAAACATCAGGTGAACGTGGAGAAACGTGTCGCCGGATGTTTTATTATATCTCCTTCGCTCCGTTAGAAAGACAAATCACAAATTTGATCTCTTTAACATTTAAATTCATTTAAACGTTTATTTGTTTTATTTGTTTTAAACGTTTTCACAGGACTGAGGGCAAAACAAGGCTTTCCTCCACTGACCGCCAGTTATTTTTACCAGGTTTGTACTAATATACTATAGTAGATTATAAGCAGGGGTGCACATAACTTTTTTGGTCTGGTTCTCGACAGATTTACGTGGCACAGTTATCCTACAAGCTGCCTAAATGTAAAATAACATTATTTGTTCACTGTAGAAATTAAAGATACGTTCATGTTTGTGAAAGCTGTACTTTCTTTATTTTATTACACCCTGCAGCCAATCAGAATCGAGTATTCACCCAGACCATGGTCTAATAACATTCATTCACCTCTGGAAGGATTTAACTAGCTTAACCAAAACCTAAACCAGGTAATGGCCAGCTTGGGACCATTAGAAGTTGCTTTGAGCTGCATTTCCCTTCTTTCATCCCTCAGTTTGTTCCCTCTCCTCATTCCCTTTGTCTTCTCTGGACGTTTTTGGGTCTGTTTGTTTTTGGAGCGAGTGAGAAATGGCTACATGAAGGTTTTCTTTCATCTGCACTTTTCCTCTCTCTCCGCTGATTTCTGGGATTGGCAGGGGAGGAGTAGAGCTGTGCCCTGTTTGATATCTCGCCTCTCTCTTTCTTTTCTCCGCAGGTTTATCCCTCAGGGCCGATGCTGATGCGAGCAACTGTCTCCACAGTGACAGACGCCAAAGATAAAGCAAGGCAGCTTTTGCCGAAGCCATCAAAGGTTGGCAGCCGTCACGATACTATGATTCCTCCCAACACGCGCACATCAACACACACGTGACGCAATCCAAGTCTGATCTTCTTTCGTTTTGTTTTGCTCTCGGTCTCTTGAAGACAAACAGAAGTCTTCACTATGAGCAACACATTGCACATTATGCCTACTCTATGCATGAAACATGACTTGTTAAAGGAAAAATTATCATTATTTACTCACTCTCACGTTGTTACAAACTTTCTTTCTTCCATGGATTGCAATAGAAAAACTTTTGGAAAATATATTCACACGGCTATTTTCCATATCTCCAAAAAAATATATATAAAAGTGGTCTATATGACTACAAGTCTTATGAAATAATTCGATACCTTTGTGTTAGGAAAAGACCTTGGATTTAAGTCACTATTTACTACTAATGTTCCCCTCCACTGATATCCTTAAATCTCATTCATGCTCGAATAAATGTGTCGCTCCATGTTAAATAAAGTTAAATTTAGTTTAAATAAATAATGAACTAAAATGTATGTATGTGTATTCATTCTAAAATATTTAAATATACTCTCATTTAAAAGTTTGGGACAGTTATTTTTTTTATTTAAAGACATTAAACTGATCAAAAGTGACAGTAAAGACATTTATAATGTTACAAAAGATTATATTTAAAATAAATGCTGTTCTTTCTGTTTCTTAAGCAGCAAATCATCATATTAGAGTGATTTCTGAAGGATCATGTGACACTGAAGACTGGAGTAATGATGCTGAAAATTCAGCTTTGATCACAGGAATAAATTACACTTTACTAGATATTCACATAGAGAATAGCTACTTTAAATTGTAATCAAATTAAAAAAATTATTACCGGTACTGTATTTTTTTAATCAAATAAATGCAGCCTTGGTCAGCATGATTGGAACTATCTACATACATTTTTTATTATTTATTGTCAATGTTTCTTAATGTATTTTTAAACATTAAGTTTTTTATTATTATTTTATTTAATTGGCTACAGTCACAAAATAAAATTTCACGACTGAAATAAATATATATTTAAATGATATATAAATATTTTTATAAAAGCACAGCACAGTCTTCATTCCTTCAAATGTATAATTTTGTGTTTCACACTAAAATAACCTGACAGCATATGGTTTGAAACAAAAGGAGTTGAACTATAATTGTTGCATCAGCTGTTCCTTTAAGATGAGCGACGGAGTGTGTATATGACTTTAATAATGAGTTTTTGCATGAACATTCTTGCTTTTCAGTGCATGACGCACGAGCATGAGGAGAGGTCGTGCCGAGAGTTCGTCCTGACATGCACTGAAGTGTGTAATGTTACAGTACAGCTTACAGATCGAGCTCATCATGTCCCTCACGCAGGGCTGCTTCATACATACAGCAAGAGTAGCCAAAAGATCAACAGTAATATAGAGAGGACTTTTTCCTTCTAAAGGCCTGTTCACACCGGGACGAATTTCGCGTGCGATATTCGCCGACGTTTAACACCTCGTGACTAAACAAAGGGCGCCAATGTGAGTGTGCACACCGACACGATAAACGCCACGCGTAAAAGCGTCTTTTTTAAAAATACGCCTCGGGTTCGTTTTTTTGGTTTGACGCGCCGCGTCAAAAACTATCCGACCAATGAGATTGGCGCTTTTGCTCACATGTCTGGAGCTTCTGAAGTTACAGTAAAACACAACTTGGGGGCGCTCAAACACAAAACGGTCTTGCCGAGCACACATACGTAATGGCGAAGAAGATATACAGCATCTACACTCTGCCGGGAAGAAATAAGACGAGGAAGATGCAAGGCTAGATGAATGTAGAGCTGCTGGTCTTGTTGGTGTCTTTATAAAGAGACACCAACGACAATAAAGAACTATATGACAAACGCGACAAACTTGCTCTCTTCTTCTGAGTGACAAGCGAGTGTCAGACGCGTAGTTGCGCAGCGCCACTTTGTGGACCGGGGTATTTCTGTTTTACATTAAGCGCCATCTAATGTCAGGGAATGAATTTGTATGTTCACTCGGCTCATCGTCAGCGAAAATCGCTTGGGTGTGAACACAAAAAACGCGTTGAAAAACGCTGACGAATAACGCGAGCCGATATTCGTCCCGGTGTGTACGGGGCTTTAGGCTATGTTTAAACGGAAACGATCTGAAGAGAAAACACAAAAGTGGCGTTGTGTTATCACTTTTTATTCTGCGTTTAGACGAGCGACGAGCGTTATGGGTGGGAAATCCGCGTGCATATGGTGACGCAAAAGTGTGTGAAATTCGATGTAGTGTGCACTCCAGGCGGCTAGGTGGCAATGTGAAGCACTGCCACACAACAACACCAAGTCCGCGCGCCTGCGTTCAACCTTCCCTGTCTAGCAGACTTTTGCGTTTTTACCCTTTAGACGGGAACGCGGCGGTGGAGCGTTTTTAAGATTTCCACTCTGGAGGGTGGTTTCACTTTTTGGCGTTTTTAAGCCCCAAAAACGCCGTCGCCGTGTAAACGAAAAGCACATCCGATAAAATATTTTTACGTTTTCACCCGCGAGCGTTCTCGTGTAAACAGGGCATTAGTGTTTGCATTAAAGGGGTTGGTATAATGCCCTTTTCACAAGATGTAAAATAAATCTCTGATGTCCCCAGAGTGTGTATGTGAAGTTTTAGCTCAAAATACCCCACAGATATTTCTATATAGCATGTTAAAATTGTCACTTTTTGAGGGTGAGAAAAAACGCACCGTTTTGTGTCTGTCCCTTTAAATGCAAATGAGCTGCAGCTCCCGACACAGGGGGCGGAGCTTCAAGAGTGTGTGTGTTAGCAGCTCCGATTACCTCACGCAGACACACGCTAAAATGTCAGAAACTGTTCTGCCTTTTATGTTCAAACCGGAGTCAGACAAAGATGGAGAGACTAAGAAGAAGTGACAACATGTAGAAGCAACAGGACGTCTCTGAATGGTTAGTTGATGAATTTATGTTGCTGATGTGGAGTTAACTATCTTCAATTAGCATATTCTGTCAGGATAATCTATAAATCGCTCGTATAGGAACTGTTGTGAGATGCACAGAGTGAGTTTCTATTGCATGTGTAAAGACGGATGCTACAGTTTGAGCTGACTCACAAATGTGCTCGACTACAACAGCTCTTCCTCTCCTCAACATGGACTGCGTGTTCCCGGTTTATGTAAATGCTAGGGTTGGTGATGTCACTAACCCGGGAGGAAGCTCGTGTAGTTCTACCAGCCGTTTGTTGTAGTCCTTAAAAAACAATTTGTTTAAAAGCAAATATCTCCCTTTGCTTTGAACTTTGAGAGTTGTAACTTTGCAGATGTTGTTTACGCTCAAACAACAACATTACACACTAACTACAGCTAGAAAAGTGAAATCATAATCAACCACCACTTTAAAGCGTAATTTGCCAGGAATGTGTTTCAGGATTCCTGGTGCAATGGAATAATTCCTGGGTTTTTGAGTGTGTCACTGTCCAGCATCAGATCCACACTGTTTATCAGAAGCCACTTCTTCCATGCCAATCTGGAGCCTTTATGTGCATTTAAACTGCAAAAACATTCAGAAAAATAGGCTCCTAAAACACTAGAGGCCGGGGGTTCGGGATCATGTCCACAACACTTAACGTCAAACTAAATTTACTTTATTCTTTTCATCTGTTTAATATAAAATAAGAGAAAAAACATCACCTCAATTCCTTCCTCCAGGGAATCTCCCCTTAGAGGTCAACGGGGTCAGACACATGCCTAGAGACTCAAACTTCACATGTGTGATTGTGGCAGCTGCCTGTGGTGTGTGTGTGTGTGTGTGTGTGTGTGTGTGTGCGCGCCCTTTACACTCCACCGCAGCCGGGCCGGTCTGGACACTGTGTGTCGTGATATTAAAAATAAAAGGATTACAATGTAAAAGTTTATTATCGTGTACATATGTCGTGTAGATATGGTGGAATCCGGATTGTCCCGTAGATGGTCTTCTTGCGCTTTAACCACACACACACACACACAGCTTTAACCTCATGCACGAGCAGATTCGTTTGCGCTCTGGAGACGCGTTCAGTTTTTCCACTATCAAATGCCTTCATGTGAATAGCGAATCCGCCGGCGCGAGCGCAGCTGGCTTTTAAAGGGAATGAGAGAAGAGACTCTGATTGGTTTATTGCACGTTACGCCCAAAACACACCGTTACTCATTAAGAGAATAGAGACAAAACACACCGTTACTCATTAAGAGAATAGAGACAAAACACACCGTTACTCATTAAGAGAATAGAGACTAAACACACCGTTACTCATTAAGAGAATAGAGACAAAACACACCGTTACTCATTAAGAGAATAGAGACAAAACACACCGTTACTCATTAAGAGAATAGAGACAAAACACACCGTTACTCATTAAGAGAATAGAGACTAAACACACCGTTACTCATTAAGAGAATAGAGACTAAACACACCGTTACTCATTAAGAGAATAGAGACAAAACACACCGTTACTCATTAAGAGAATAGAGACAAAACACACCGTTACTCATTAAGAGAATAGAGACAAAACACATCGTTACTCATTAAGAGAATAGAGACAAAACACACCGTTACTCATTAAGAGAATAGAGACAAAACACACTCGTTACTCATTAAGAGAATAGAGACAAAACACACCGTTACTCATTAAGAGAATAGAGACAAAACACACCGTTACTCATTAAGAGAATAGAGACAAAACACACCGTTACTCATTAAGAGAATAGAGACAAAACACACCGTTACTCATTAAGAGAATAGAGACAAAACACACCGTTACTCATTAAGAGAATAGAGACAAAACACACCGTTACTCATTAAGAGAATAGAGACTAAACACACCCGTTACTCATTAAGAGAATAGAGACAAAACACACCGTTACTCATTAAGAGAATAGAGACAAAACACACCGTTACTCATTAAGAGAATAGAGACAAAACACACCGTTACTCATTAAGAGAATAGAGACAAAACACACCGTTACTCATTAAGAGAATAGAGACTAAACACACCGTTACTCATTAAGAGAATAGAGACTAAACACACCATTACTCATTAAGAGAATAGAGACAAAGCACACCGTTACTCATTAAGAGAATAGAGACTAAACACACCATTACTCATTAAGAGAATAGAGACAAAACACACCGTTACTCATTAAGAGAATAGAGACAAAACACACCGTTACTCATTAAGAGAATAGAGACAAAACACACCTTTACTCATTAAGAGAATAGAGACAAAACACACCGTTACTCATTAAGAGAATAGAGACAAAACACACTCGTTACTCATTAAGTGAATAGAGACAAAACACACCGTTACTCATTAAGAGAATAGAGACAAAACACACCGTTACTCATTAAGAGAATAGAGACAAAACACACCGTTACTCATTAAGAGAATAGAGACAAAACACACCGTTACTCATTAAGAGAATAGAGACAAAACACACCGTTACTCATTAAGAGAATAGAGACAAAACACACCGTTACTCATTAAGAGAGTAGAGACAAAACACACCCGTTACTCATTAAGAGAATAGAGACAAAACACACCGTTACTCATTAAGAGAATAGAGACAAAACACACCGTTACTCATTAAGAGAATAGAGACAAAACACACCCGTTACTCATTAAGAGAATAGAGACAAAACACACCGTTACTCATTAAGAGAATAGAGACTAAACACACCGTTACTCATCAAGAGAATAGAGACAAAACACACCGTTACTCATTAAGAGAATAGAGACAAAACACACCGTTACTCATTAAGAGAATAGAGACTAAACACACCGTTACTCATCAAGAGAATAGAGACAAAACACACCGTTACTCATTAAGAGAATAGAGACAAAACACACCGTTACTCATTAAGAGAATAGAGACTAAACACACCGTTACTCATTTAGAGAATAGAGACAAAACACACCGTTACTCATTAAGAGAATAGAGACAAAACACACCGTTACTCATTAAGAGAATAGAGACTAAACACACCGTTACTCGTTAAGAGAATAGAGACAAAACACACCGTTACTCATTAAGAGAATAGAGACAAAACACACCGTTACTCATTAAGAGAATAGAGACAAAACACACCGTTACTCATTAAGAGAATAGAGACAAAACACACCGTTACTCATTAAGAGAATAGAGACAAAACACACTCGTTACTCATTAAGAGAATAGAGACAAAACACACCGTTACTCATTAAGAGAATAGAGACAAAACACACCGTTACTCATTAAGAGAATAGAGACAAAACACACCGTTACTCATTAAGAGAATAGAGACAAAACACACCGTTACTCATTAAGAGAATAGAGACAAAACACACCGTTACTCATTAAGAGAATAGAGACAAAACACACCGTTACTCATTAAGAGAGTAGAGACAAAACACACCCGTTACTCATTAAGAGAATAGAGACAAAACACACCGTTACTCATTAAGAGAATAGAGACAAAACACACCGTTACTCATTAAGAGAGTAGAGACAAAACACACCCGTTACTCATTAAGAGAATAGAGACTAAACACACCGTTACTCATTAAGAGAATAGAGACAAAACACACCGTTACTCATTAAGAGAATAGAGACAAAACACACCCGTTACTCATTAAGAGAATAGAGACAAAACACACCGTTACTCATTAAGGGAATAGAGACTAAACACACCGTTACTCATCAAGAGAATAGAGACAAAACACACCGTTACTCATCAAGAGAATAGAGACAAAACACACCGTTACTCATTAAGAGAATAGAGACTAAACACACCGTTACTCATCAAGAGAATA
>NW_026607080.1:147500-169947 GCF_029890125.1 Rhinichthys klamathensis goyatoka
TTAGGGTCGTTAAGAATCCAGTTGAGGATTGGCAACACCAAATCTACTGGTGCTTTAAGATAATGCTTAAATAATCTTAATGCCTACATGCATGCATGCTGCTTTTTGTTTTGATGACGCATCCGGCGGAGCGGCGGTGTGACACTGGTGGCTGGTGTTGCCAGATTGGGTGTGTTTTTCGCTACATATTACATACATATTAATTTCGCCTGGAAGGCTCTATAGAAATCTGGCACCCTATGAACGAAGTTAAACTGAGAGAGCGTGTGTTCACAGACACCAGAATGAACGAGTTCACAGTAACATTCATCAGGCAGTAATACAGTACGTTCAGTTCACGTTCGCCCAAAATATGAACGAGTTCAGGCACTAAACTGGATGTGACGCTTATCACTGTATACATATGAAGAGTTCAGATGCAAAAGCCTCTAAATGCCATCTGAAATTTTCTTCTAAAATGATCATTTTTATCAAGCTCGTATATTTAAATTCAGTAATTTCACTTAAATGACAATTGTCATTTAAGTGAAATTACTGAATTTAAATATATTATCAGCAGATATCGTGTTTCTCAGGAGCGCATTACCCTCCTCCCTCCCCAGCTCCTCCTCTCATTAGTAAATTCTCGGTTATGTTGTACTTTAAAATCTTGAATTAATGATATCTGCATACATTCATGTTGGTTCTGTTCTGTTTAGCCCAGGGGTCGGCAACCCAAAATGTTAAAAGAGCCATATTGGACCAAAAAAAACAAAAAAATCTGTCTGGAGCCGCAAAAAATTAAAAGCTTTATATAAGCCTTATAATGAAGGCAACACATGCTGTAGGCCTAAGTGTTATATTAGCTTTATTAGTATCAAAATGATAAGTAGGCTACAAATTAGAGCTTAGAACGGGCCCAAAAAATCAAACCCGGCCCGGCCCGACACATTAAACATTACAATGAGCCCGATTTTAACCAGACCATTTTTTAATGCGTGGGTCGTTATAATTGACGTTCTCAACTTTCTTTCTCCCGCCCGCAACATTTATGTTTTGTCCCGCTCCCGCCCGCAAATAGACTTTTTTCTGTACCTCCAAATACTTTCAAGTTAGCCTATGTGTCACCACCATACATCCTCCTGATAAATTATTTGTTATTAAAGCATTAAAACACAAACCAAGCAAGCAGTTTACTGCGTGCATGGTTTGGCATGACTGAATGCGCGCAAAGTGCGCTCTCTTAATAATTCCTAAAAAGCTGACAGTTCATCGCGATCTCACACATCTCTGTTATTATCAATGAAGCTGACTGCACAATCAATCTTTCATAATATCCACACTTTGTTCGTTATAATTAGAGGATTTGCCAGCATACAGAATTCAGCACTGAACAAAAACGTCAGTTTTGAGCGGTGAGGGGAGTCTATCTTAAATGCTTCTGATTGGCCATTGCGTTCAAGAAATCAACACATATGTCTGATTGGCTACATCGCTCAACGCTGCAAACACGTTATGAATAGAAATTCTGGCCTGTAAATCGTTTCTATTTTGTTTTAGTAGAGTGAGTGCATTACCGCCCGCGCCCGCGCTCGCACTCGCACTCGGCCATCAAATCTAGTCCCGCGCCGCACTAGAGTGCGTTGGGAGTGCTCAGCTATCTTTCTCTTTTCCCCCTTGGGATCCATGGCCCATGACACACCCGCCGGTTTGTTTGTTTGTCAGCCACCGGTCTAGCATCACGCCGATCTGACAGACACGTGTGTCACAGTCTATGACGTAAATTCTTTGTTGACAGAAATGTTGAAATTAAATATTTATTATACACATTTTTACAACGTTGAAAAACTTTAAGAATGTTTGTCATGTTTTTCCTCCAACAGAAATTATATTAAAACAAAAAATATTTTTTGAATTTTTGAAAAAGCTCCAGGGAGCCACTAGGGCGGCGCTTAAGAGCCGCGGGTTGCCGACCTATGGTTTAGCCTAAGGAGGGTTATTGCTGCTCTTATCCATGCAGTTCTTGCCCAGAAATGAACCATACCGCCAATCCAAACTATATGCTAATTGTCAATCGTATTTGACGATAGTGGTCCTGACAGAAATGACCCCTGTAGTAAATGTCAGCAGCACCTGTGGAGTTCATGTTCCCGTCGTGTGTGTGTGTGTGTGTTGTGACCCCACCTGTCGGAGACTCTGATGAGCACGGCCCGGTAGAGCTGGCGCTGGATGCTGGCGGGCTCGGGTCCACACGGGTGAACGAACGGATGCACAGCGCTCAGAACGAAGCCCTGCTGGTAGAGATCCTGAAGCTGAGACGGCAGCTCTCTCACCGAGGACACACACAGCGTCGACGTCCCATCTGCTGGAGGACACACACGCGTGAGAACAGCACATCACACACTCACACACAGCGTTCGGAAGACGAGAAATCGTTCTTTTTAAAGGGGTGGTATAATGCCCTTTTCACAAGATGTAAAGTAAATCTCTGATGTCCCCAGAGTGTGTATGTGAAGTTTTAGCTCAAAATACCCCACAGATATTTCTATATAGCATGTTAAAATTGTCACTTTTTGAGGGTGAGCAAAAACGCACCGTTTTGTGTCTGTCCCTTTAAATGCAAATGAGCAGCTGCTCCCGACACAGGGGGCGGAGCTTCAAGAGTGTCCTTTTACCTCACACACGCACTGAACATTTCAAAAACTTTTTGGCTTTTATGTTCAAACCGGAGTCAGACAAAGATGAAGAGACTCAAGAAGAAGTGACAACATGTAGAAGCAACAGGACGTCTCTGAATGGTTAGTCGATGAATTTATAAAGCTTATGGGGAGTTATCTTCTAGTCATTGATTAGCATATTATGTCATGATCATCTATAAATTGCGTTCCTGGGGGCGGAGTTTATGCAAATTTTAGGGTTAGTGATGTCAACAGTCGTTGCCAAGTACAAGAAGGGATATTTAAAGTCACCACAAAATCAAAATTGACAATCCTCTCTCTCTCTCTCTCTCTCTCTCTCTCTCTCTCTCTCTCTCTCTCTCTCTCTCTCTCTCTCTCTCTCTCTCTCTCTCTCTCTCTCTCTCTCTCTCTCTCTCTCTCTCTTCTCTCTCTCTCTCTCTTTTCTACAGATTATTACAGATTTTATTATATTATAAATTATTTATCCGTGCACACAACTGTCTGCAAACTGGCATTTAGATCCCAACTGCCGGAGGACACACACGGGTGAGAATAGCACTTCACACGCTCACACACACATCACACACTCAAACACACACACACACACACACACACACACATCACACACATCACACACACACACACATCACACACACACACACACACACACACACATCACACACACACACACACACACATCACACACTCAACACACACACACACACACACACACACACACACACACACAGCATTCTGATGAGAAATCGTTCTTTTTATATGACATAATTTTAGCTAAACAGTTGTTGCGAAGCACAGGAAGGAATATTTTAAATCAGCTGGGAATCAAAATGTAAAATTCTTCATATTTTAATTTATTTTTACAGATTATCACAGTGTTTATTATAAGTGATTTATCCGTGCACATAACTTTCTGCAGACTGGCATTCAGATCCCAACTTCCTATTAATTCCCTAAAGACAAAATACATTGTTGGTTTCATTGCACAAACCATTTCACTCAGATATACGTCTCAATACGGAAGATAAGTCTTTCGAAAAAGGACGAATATTTCATTTTCAGTATGCATGAGTATAAATTATTTTATAATATTTTCAAAACATTTAACTATAAGAAAAATTTCAAGCAGAGGCTTCTATAAGTAATTTTTTTATTATTATAGACGTGTATATTTTTTTGAAACATTTAAACATGAAAAATGCCAGAGGCTTCTTGTTTTTTTCAAAACAAAAACATTTTATTTATTTTTATTCTATTATTTTATATTATTTTTAAAAATAAAAAATTGATAAATAAAACAATTAAAAAAACATTTCTTTTAATTATAAAAAAAATTTATGTTCTTGTTTATTTTTATTATTTTTATTTTTTATAAAATTTAAAAAAAAGAATTGTATATATAAAACATTTTTATAATATTTTTATTTTTATATATTTATATTATGTTCTTGTTTATTTTTTTTTTATAATTATTTTATATTGTTTTTTAAATAAAATTAAAAAGTAAAATAAAAAATGTGATGTATAAAAATGGCAAGCAAAGGCTTCTGTGATTTTTATTTTATTTTTAATATTATTTTTATTATATTTTTATTGGACAATAGATAGGATAGTATAGGTCATGTCAGATTGAACCCGAGTCCCTGTCAGCCAACAGCTCTTACATGTTTTAAAGATGTGAATCACTTTATAAATCAACATTAGAATCATTGCCACTAAATGATTATGAATATTTAATATAACCCCTATGTGTATTTTTAGGCACTGGACAGTCAAACAGTTTGTTGTTTTCCAATGCACTTTTCTCCGGGTGGATTAGCTAGTTTGTTTGCGATGTACGAGAGACTGAAGCACGGCTCGCGTTAGCAACTGTGCCTGACTAACCTTGTCTATGATTTAATGGGCCTGGTGAAATATCCAATTAAATGTGATTGTTTATCTGGACGTGAGATGAGAGTCTTTTACACAAGAGCTTTGCTGTTCCTGACAGCCCAGTCACGCCCCGCTCTGGCTGTGATGAGATAGGCTACACTCGCTGTTACTGAGTGACCACACATTTGGAAGTGGGAGGAACATTTTCAATCTAAAGTCTTGTCTGGGCATAATGGGAAAAGAGAGAGAGAGAGAGAGAGAGAGAGGACACATGCAACATAACAGACAGAAAGTGTCAGAATCGCCCAGCTGTGCAACAACACATCAGATCAGTCTCTCAACGCAATCCAGACGGTCATATGCTAATGAGAGCGCAAGACTGAGGGGAAAACACGTCTGTGAACACACACACACACACACACACACACACACACACACACACACACACACACACACACACACACACACACACACACACACACACACAGGTGTCAATGAGAGGACAATGTGTGCAGTTTAGAGGTACATACCATCTGGTTTTAAACTGTATAGCGCACATTTTGAAGAGAACATTTGTGAATTGATTCTATAATGAGCCTTGTTTACATGTTTGAATGACATTTGCTATGCTTTTGAATAGCATGCTGACTAAACAAACGGTATTTAGCATGCATGAAATACCCAGATTATCTATGAGATTTGCTAAATAGCGCTTGATCCTCTATTTCTGTCAAAATGATTTTCGTATTCAGTATTTTCGTCGTTTTCCAATACAAATATCTAAACAATCTTAAATCAAGATACACTTCCCTTAGAAGCCAAATAATGTCAAATATTATAGTCTTGTTTTCTAAAAAAAATTAAGTTAGATTAGTACTATGCCAATGGGATAAGAAAACAAATTTACTGTTGTTTTAAGCAAAAAAATTCAGTCACTTGATTTTTATATTATTTCTCAGAAAACTTCATATGTTAAATATATGTTCCAGTATTTTGGATAACACTATATTTGAAGCCTTTATATACAGTTTTTTAATGCATTAATTATGCCTTGTAATGCACCTTATAATGATCTCTTGAATAATTGTAACCACAGTTATATGATAATATTATCTATTCATTGAACACCTTTAGAAAGTATAATGCATTAAAAAAACTTTTTTTTTTGTTTACAATTATTTATGAATAGATACAATGTACATTATGAATACCTTTATAATGCATTTATTATACATAAAAGTAAAGTGTACTGGAAAACAATATAGAATTACTGAGGAAGAAAATAATTGAGCAATTTACTCAAAATATGAAAACTGGATGCATGTATGATGCATGCTAAATGCATTCTGTAAGAAAGTTGAAGTTGTTATCCAAACACAGCCAGGGCCTCGGTTAAACTGGTTTGGACCTGGTTAAACTGGTTTGTGAGTGGTGTGTGAACGAGACGCAGGGCTTTGCACAACTGTCCCAGAGAGACAGACACTCAGAGTTTGTCTGCTCGCGCCGTCATATAAACCGACCCAAACTGTTGCCCGGAGTGAGTCTGATCCAAAATAAACCCAGTCGAACGGTCAACGGTGCTTCCCATAAAGTGTATGTCACATGTGTTCAATTTACTGGAAGAAGCTGACACTGAACTCAACCTAAAGATGAATAGGAAGTCATTTAAAGTCATGCCGTCAAGCTCTAGACACTTGTTCTCCTTTTTAAAGTTAAAATCTATTTATAGTGAGATATGTGTGACTCGACAGCAGTTTTGGGAAGCGGTTTCTCAGCTAAAAATGCCTCCCTACCAAACAAACAATATATTCCCAGAGAACAATCTCAGATCCAGTCATGCTTGCACATTTATCAGGGTCCCTTGCAAATTGAGCAATATTTATCTGTTGTTTTTGCTGTAGATACAGACTAAAAGTAGCTTTTTGCACCATCTGCGAATGCCAGGAGAATTAGGAAAATTTACAAGCCATTGAATTTTTTTGTATTTTATATTTTAAAATCCCCTCTGTGGTGAAAATCCAGCTTTTAATGTTGTTTATATGTGTCTGTGGTGTTTTTAATACGCTTAAACCATGTGTAAGTTCATAAGTCGAAGTATTTTCTGCTTAAAACTGCAGTGAACCAAAAACACGGTTTGAAATCGCTGGTGTTTCTGACGTCACAAACGACCTTGTAACCAATCAGATCAACGTGTGATCGTCAACCAGTGGATCTCTGAGCTTAGGGAGGGAGTGGAGGCGGGGCTCATTTGCATATTCATAGAACCGCGAATACTAAATGAGGCAAGGGTGTCGAGTTACATTCAAGATATTTTAAAGCATGAACAATTTTTTTCGAGGAAAAAACTTACAAATATGTAATTTTGGTGATCAAAGATGAGTTTTAATGGATACAATTATTGACTACTGTGGGATTTTAAGTACTTGTCTTTACTTTAGTGGCTTGATGGAAGGAATATTCTATATAAAAGTCACTATCAAACAGTGGTATTTTGTTGTATTTATAAATTTCACTCTCGTTTGGCACTTTGCGAGTGTTAATTTTGCTTTCTGCCTGTAGGTAAAAAATATAAAGAGGAGACAAAAAAGTGATTGTGGCCACGTGATGTTCTTCTTTTCTCAGGCGTAATTCCAAAGTTCTATTGTTAAATAGCACACACACACACACACACACACACACACACACACACATACCTACTTAACCACAATGTGAGGACGTATGACTGGGAACCCTACCTTTAGGGACACCCCTTTCTGAAGGGTCTAGAGACAAAAGAAAGACATGACTGCACTTCTGGAGAAGCTGTCATCACACTTATCACTTGATTTTATTAATAAAAGTCTTCCTTAAAGACCTGACATTTTGCCTTCACTTTAGGGACAGTATTTTTTATGTCCATTTTGGGGACATTAAACACAAACTCTGATCAAGTCATACTTTGAGGACCATGGTGATACACAGACTCTGGTTAAGTCATACTTTGAGGACCATGGTGATACACAGATTCTGGTAAAGGTATAATATCAGGACTTTGTTGAGATGGTATATATTTAGTGAGTAAACAGTTTTTTATTTTTATTTTTATTTCGTCAAGATCACAGAAAATGGGTAGCCAACATTTTTGTCTGATTTGTAGCTTGAGATGAAGTGTCCTTCACTGCTCAGTTGGGGAATGACAATTAACATTCAGAAATATTATTCATTTGACTGTATTTGATTGATTGACTATCAGAGAGAACCAAAGATGGAACTGAAGACAATAGTGTCATTATTCAGCTCAATTCTATTTCAACTGTAAAACAGCTCTACAGAAGTCATTTAATAATTGCTGAAATTTTACAAGTTATGTGCCTGAAGTAGAGGTCAGCACAGGCTTTAAACTTAAGCCCAAACCCGGCCCGTACCCGAAATCATTTAACCTGACCCGAACATTACGGTTATATTTTAAGCCTGAGCCCGACCCAAACCCGAGGTCCGTTTCTCAGTAAATTGCTTTTTTTTTGTGCAATATGCTGTATTTTATGATTGCTTGCCACGATAATTAAAAAAATAAGCTACATGTACAAACACCGTTTCACCAAGGCACATCGGCCCCTCATCAGTCAGCACACAAGAAAAAAAAGAGAAAAAGCACAGAACTTACTAATTACGAAACTTTGATGAGGTTGAAAAGGTGAAACAGTCATAAATTCCCCTGGAACCCAAACATTAAACTTCATAAAGTTTGCGCAGTTGCACAACTATTTACACAAATATAGCCTATCCTTCTCAGTCCGAGTTATGAATGAAGGGAACAGCATCGCGAGCTGATGTTTCAGCGCATCCTCTGACTGCGTGTTGTGACTGAAATTGTGTGTGCGGGAGCACATGCACAAAAAAGTTTTGTAAAATGATATATGATAAAATAAAAATGATTCATATATCATTTTACAAAATTGTTTTGTTTGTTATTTCGATCACATCACAATCAGAGGAGGACGGCTGAAACTGCACACATCTACTTTCTCTCTCGCGTGATCGTATAATTACGATCACAACACAGCAAGCAGCCGAGCACACGGCACGCAAACTAATATATATATATATAGCCTAAATAGTTTTTCTAAGACCACGGCCTGCATCCCTCTAGTTAATTTAGCATCGACTGCAAAATAATCATTATCACAAAAACATCTTGAGTCTTTGGCTACTCACTGGTAGCCTGGTTCTACCAGACTCTCGTACATTTCATTTGTACAGAGAGTCTGGCCTCGCTCCATTGAGAAACGTTTACTTCCTTGTAGGCGGGTTCTCTGTTAAAGTTCAAAACTATTGGATCTGCCCAGCGTCACTCAGGATCTGCCATAGCCAATCGCTAACGTGTGGTCGTGACGTATGTCATGCGCCGTAACCGGCTGGAAACAACAAGTCCGAATTCCATATTCATAAATCTAAATATCTAAATGCTAAACCTCTCTTTCTTATATTTGTGAAAGAATTTTAAAAATACCTCTTTTCAATTAAGTTGTCTGAGAACAAAAAAAGCCTTAAAAACATTAACTGTTTGTAATTATTTTCCTTTTTCAGTGTCATGTAATTCTCTTAACTTGTTCATGTTTATTTTATATTATCCTCCTACTGTTTTATTTTTGTTTTGTTTTTATTATTATTTTTTGTTTGTTTTTGTATTATGTTTTCTGTTATTACTTGTGTATTGTTTTAAGCAATAAAAAAACAAGTCCGAATGATCAGAGGATTATGTTTAGAATAAGATGTCTGTCAACGAGAGCTGCATGTTTTGTTCATCGAATTTAAGAGTTCAAGGAACAATTCTAAATTCTAAATGTTTATTTGACACTAAGGACAGTGATGTATTCAGTCAACTGTCGAAGCTGGGTGTAATCATTAACAATACGCCGCTGCGGTCGTTTCGGATCTGCCGCAAATGCTGTACAGTGATCATCGTGCACGCCGAGCTGCCCAGCACCAACTCCTAACCTTTCTGCCTCCCTCACTTGGTCCTCCATTAGTGCAACAAGAGGAGACGACAACAACTATCGGCTTTGCATCCTATCGTTCGCCTTAGCTAACTCATTCACCACTAGCGGAGTGAGCTGGAAAATTAAACTTTTCCCGAACCCCTTGGGGAGGAGGGCCACAACATCATGGCCACCAACAACACTTAGCAAACATTGATCTTGCTCCGGCTTTAACTTCTGGATATTCGGCAGTTTTGCAACAACGGACCGAATAGATTTTCTCACGTCTTTCTCCGCTGCCATTACTGAACTCCAACTCAAACTGACGCGCTACATCAACGTCATCGTTCTCAGCCACTCCCTCTGTTCGCTGATTGGACCGGTAAAAAAATTATTTCTGGAAACCAAAGTCTACAGCACAATCCCAGACGTAGTACTGAAGGAAAATAAAATTGAGCGGAAGTGCGTAGGAGGGCGGAGCCAGGCTAACTCACTGGGGCTTTAACACATTAGTCATGTTCTTCTGTAAAGTGTAGTAATTGTCCAAAAAACAAACAAAAAAAACACACACTTCAATTAAATGACTCTTTGGGGACTTGATAGACACACACACACTCCGATTAAATGACTCTTTGGGGACTTGAGAGACACACACACTCCGATTAAATGACTCTTTGGGGACTTGAGAGACACACACACTCCGATTAAATGACTCTTTGGGGACTTGAGAGACACACACACTCCGATTAAATGATTCTTTGGGGACTTGAGAGACACACACACACTCCGATTAAATGACTCTTTGGGGACTTGAGAGACACACACACTCCGATTAAATGACTCTTTGGGGACTTGAGAGACACACACACACTCCGATTAAATGACTCTTTGGGGACTTGAGAGACACACACACTCCGATTAAATGACTCTTTGGGGACTTGAGAGACACACACACACACTCCGATTAAATGACTCTTTGGGGACTTGAGAGACACACACACACACTCTGATTAAATGATTCTTTGGGGACTTGAGAGACACACACACTCCGATTAAATGACTCTTTGGGGACTTGAGAGACACACACACACACACACACACTCCGATTAAATGACTCTTTGGGGACTTGAGAGACACACACACTCCGATTAAATGACTCTTTGGGGACTTGAGAGACACACACACTCCGATTAAATGACTCTTTCGGGACTTGAGAGACACACACTCCAAGTAAATGACTCTTTGGGGACTTGAGAGACACACACACTCCGATTAAATGACTCTTTGGGGACTCGAGTGACACACACTCCAATTAAATGACTCTTTAATATTAACAGTCTTGAACACATTGTGTTGAAAGTACACATTGCAGTTAATGACAGAAATTCAAAAACATAAAAAAAAAAAAAAAGAACAATGAAAAATCAATTAACTTGGAGGTGGGAATGATTCTCAGTGCACAACCATCCTCGATATTTCCTCCATCCACCCATCAAAATCTCTACCTCCTCCTTTACCTTCACTCCTCCCTCTTTACCTTCACTCCTCCCTCTTTTCAACCTCTTTACCTTCACTCCTCCCTCTTTTCCATCCTCTTTACCTTCACTCCTCCCCATTTTCTCCCTCTTTACCTTCACTCCTCCCTCTTTTCCATCCTCTTTACCTTCACTCCTCCCCCATTTTCTCCCTCTTTACCTTCACTCCTCCCTCTTTTCCATCCTCTTTACCTTCACTCCTCCCTCTTTTCTCCCTCTTTACCTTCACTCCTCCCTCTTTTCCATCCTCTTTACCTTCACTCCTCCCCCATTTTCTCCCTCTTTACCTTCACTCCTCCCTCTTTTCCATCCTCTTTACCTTCACTCCTCCCTCTTTTCTCCCTCTTTACCTTCACTCCTCCCTCTTTTCCATCCTCTTTACCTTCACTCCTCCCCCATTTTCTCCCTCTTTACCTTCAATCCTCCCTCTTTTCCATCCTCTTTACCTTTACTCCTCCCTCTTTTCAACCTGTTTACCTTCACTCCTCCCTCTTTTCAACCTGTTTACCTTCACTCCTCCCTCTTTTCCATCCTCTTTACCTTCACTCCTCCCCATTTTCTCCCTCTTTACCTTCACTCCTCCCTCTTTCATCCTTTACATTAGCTGTGTTGGACATGGGCTGTGGCTGGATGTAACCGATCGGTGAGAGTTGCCGTGTGGAGGCGGGAGGAGCTGAAAACTGAGACGTGAGTTTGACTCTTTCTGCTTCCCGTAGTGACGCTTGCGCTGTGTTTGCATACTTTACCACAGCTGAAGTGGAATAAATGCATTATTTGCCAAATACACCGATATTTCAGAGACATTTTGATTCAATACATGTACTGCTTAATACAGCGTCTGTTTGTACAAGAATATAGTTCAACATAAGCCTAAATCCCAATGAAGTGGGGTCTACATTGTATCAGTTTTATTTTGATAACCATGACAATATAACATCGCGACTACATGAAAAGAGCTTTCACTGTTATAAAAAACAGATTTGTGCGGTGGATTCGGCAAATCGTGGATCAGTTGTGTCGTCATCAGAGCTCGTGAGTCGCTCTGGAGAAACTGCTCTGGCTGAGTCCTGCTCTCGAATCGCTCTCGCCGTACTCTGAGACCATACGTCACAGTCACGGGGCGTCGCTGTCTGAAGCCGTACACAAGCTCTAACCGTCATGCACTGCTCAAGTCAGCCGTCTGTGCAGCGCTGTCCAACAAGTTCAACAAGCATAAAGCTCTCCTCCCTCTTTACATCATCTTTATATTCTCCTCCCTCTTTACATCCCCTTTACATTCTCCTCCCTCTTTACATCTTTTACATTCTCTCCTCCCTCTTTACATCCCCTTTACATTCTCTCCTCCCTCTTCACATCCCCTTTACATTCTCTCCTCCCTCTTTACATCCCCTTTACATTCTCTCCTCCCTCTTCACATCCCCTTTACATTCTCTCCTCCCTCTTTACATTCTTTCCCCCCTCTTTACATTCTCTCCTCCCTCTTTACATCCTCTTTACATTCTCTCCTCCCTCTTTAAATTCTCTCCTCCCTCTTTACATCCTCTTTATATTATCTCCTCCCTCTTTACATTCTCTCCTCCCTCTTTACATTCTCTTCTCCCTCTTTACATTCTCTCCTCCCTCTTTACATTCTCTCCTCCCTCTTTACATTCTCTCCTCCCTCTTTACATTCTCTCCTCCCTCTTTACATTCTCTCCTCCCTCTTTACATTCATTCTCTCCTCCCTCTTTACATCCTCTTTACATTCTCTCCTCCCTCTTTACATTCTCTCCTCCCTCTTTACATCCTCTTTATATTCTCTCCTCCCTCTTTACATTCTCTTCTCCCTCTTTACATTCTCTCCTCCCTCTTTACATTCTCTCCTCCCTCTTTACATTCTCTCCTCCCTCTTTACATTCTCTCCTCCCTCTTTACATCCCCTTTACATTCTCATCCCTCTTTACATCCTCTTCTCCCTCTTTACATTCTCTCCTCCCTCTTTACATCCCCTTTACATTCTCTCCTCCCTCTTTACATCCTCTCCTCCCTCTTTACATTCTCTTTATATTCTCTCCTCCCTCTTTACATTCTCTCCTCCCTCTTTACATTCTCTTTATATTATCTCCTCCCTCTTTACATTCTCTCCTCCCTCTTTACATTCTCTTCTCCCTCTTTACATTCTCTCCTCCCTCTTTACATTCTCTCCTCCCTCTTTACATTCTCTCCTCCCTCTTTACATTCTCTCCTCCCTCTTTACATTCTCTCCTCCCTCTTTACATCCCCTTTACATTCTCATCCCCCTTTACATTCTCTCCTCCCTCTTTACATTCTCTCCTCCCTCTTTACATTCATTCTCTCCTCCCTCTTTACATCCTCTTTACATTATCTCCTCCCTCTTTACATTCTCTCCTCCCTCTTTACATTCTCTTCTCCCTCTTTACATTCTCTCCCCCCTCTTTACATTCTCTCCTCCCTCTTTACATTCTCTCCTCCCTCTTTACATTCTCTCCTCCCTCTTTACATTCTCTCCTCCCTCTTTACATCCCCTTTACATTCTCTCCTCCCTCTTTACATTCTCTTCTCCCTCTTTACATTCTCTCCTCCCTCTTTACATTCTCTCCTCCCTCTTTACATCCTCTTTACATTCTCTCCTCCCTCTTTACATCCTCTTTACATTCTCTCCTCCCTCTTTACGTTCCCTCCTCCCTCTTTACATTCTCTCCTCCCTCTTTACATCCTCTTTATATTATCTCCTCCCTCTTTACATTCTCTCCTCCCGCTTTACATTCTCTTCTCCCTCTTTACATTCTCTCCTCCCTCTTTACATTCTCTCCTCCCTCTTTACATTCTCTCCTCCCTCTTTACATCCCCTTTACATTCTCATCCCTCTTTACATCCTCTTCTCCCTCTTTACATTCTCTCCTCCCTCTTTACATCCCCTTTACATTCTCTCCTCCCTCTTTACATTCTCTTCTCCCTCTTTACATTCTCTCCTCCCTCTTCACATCCTCTCCTCCCTCTTTACATCCTCTTTACATTCTCTCCTCCCTCTTTACATCCTCTTTACATTCTCTCCTCCCTCTTTACATTCTCTCCTCCCTCTTTACATCCTTTACATTCTCTCCTCCCTCTTTACAATCTCTCCTCCCTCTTTACATTCTCTCCTCCCTCTTTACATCCCCTTTACATTCTCTCCTCCCTCTTTACATCCCCTTTACATTATCTCCTCCCTCTTTACATTCTCTCCTCCCTCTTTACATTCTCTTCTCCCTCTTTACATTCTCTCCTCCCTCTTTACATCCCCTTTACATTCTCTCCTCCCTCTTTACATCCTTTACATTCTCTCCTCCCTCTTTACATCCTTTACATTCTCTCCTCCCTCTTTACATCCTTTACATTCTCTCCTCCCTCTTTACATTCTCTCCTCCCTCTTTACATCCCCTTTACATTCTCTCCTCCCTCTTTACATTCTCTCCTCCCTCTTTACATCCCCTTTACATTCTCTCCTCCCTCTTTACATTCTCTTCTCTCCTCCCTCTTTACATTCTCTCCTCCCTCTTTACATCCCCTTTACATTCTCTCCTCCCTCTTTACATGCTCTTTACATTCTCTCCTCCCTCTTTACAGTCTCTCCTCCCTCTTTACATCCTTTACATTATCTCCTCCCTCTTTACATTCTCTCCTCCCTCTTTACATTCTCTCCTCCCTCTTTACATCCTTTACATTATCTCCTCCCTCTTTACATTCTCTCCTTCCTCTTTACATTCTCTCCTCCCTCTTTACATCCATTACATTCTCTCCTCCCTCTTTACATTCCCTTTACATTCTCTCCTCCCTCTTTACATCCTTTACATTATCTCCTCCCTCTTTACATTCCCTTTACATTCTCTCCTCCCTCTTTACATCCTTTACATTATCTCCTCCCTCTTTACATTCCCTTTACATTCTCTCCTCCCTCTTTACATCCTTTACATTATCTCCTCCCTCTTTACATTCCCTTTACATTCTCTCCTCCCTCTTTACATTCTCTCCTCCCTCTTTACACCCCCTTTACATTCTCTCCTCCCTCTTTACATCCCCTTTACATTCTCTCCTCCCTCTTTACATCCTCTTTACATTCTCTCCTCCCTCTTTACATCCTCTTTACATTCTCTCCTCCCTCTTTACATCCTCTTTACATTCTCTCCTCTTTACATTCACTCCTCCTCTTTACACCCCCTTTACATTCTCTCCTCCCTCTTTACATCCTCTTTACATTCTCTCCTCCCTCTTTACATCCTCTTTACATTCTCTCCTCCCTCTTTACATCCTCTTTACATTCTCTCTTTACATTCACTCCTCCTCTTTACATCCCCTTTACATTCTCTCCTCCCTCTTTACATTCTCTCCTCCCTCTTTACATCCTCTTTACATTCTCTCCTCTTTACATTCTCTCCTCCCTCTTTACACCCCCTTTACATTCTCTCCTCCCTCTTTACATCCCCTTTACATTCTCTCCTCCCTCTTTACATCCTCTTTACATTCTCTCCTCCCTCTTTACATCCTCTTTACATTCTCTCCTCCCTCTTTACATCCTCTTTACATTCTCTCCTCTTTACATTCACTCCTTCTCTTTACATCCCCTTTACTTTACAGATGTAAAGAGGGAGGAGAATGTAAAGGGGATGTAAAGAGGGAGGAGAATATAAAGATGATGTAAAGAGGGAGGAGAGCTTTATGCTTGTTGAACTTGTTGGACAGCGCTGCACAGACGGCTGACTTGAGCAGTGCATGACGGTTAGAGCTTGTGTACGGCTTCAGACAGCGACGCCCCGTGACTGTGACGTATGGTCTCAGAGTACGGCTGAGAGCGATTCGAGAGCAGGACTCAGCCAGAGCACTTTCTCCAGAGCGACTCACGAGCTCTGATGACGACACAACTGATCCACGATTTGCCGAATCCACCGCACAAATCTGTTTTTTATAACAGTGAAAGCTCTTTTCATGTAGTCGCGATGTTATATTGTCATGGTTATCAAAATAAAACTGATACAATGTAGACCCCACTTCATTGGGATTTAGGCTTATGTTGAACTATATTCTTGTACAAACAGACGCTGTATTAAGCAGTACATGTATTGAATCAAAATGTCTCTGAAATATCGGTGTATTTGGCAAATAATGCATTTATTCCACTTCAGCTGTGGTAAAGTATGCAAACACAGCGCAAGCGTCACTACGGGAAGCAGAAAGTGTCAAACTCACGTCTCAGTTTTCAGCTCCTCCCGCCTCCACACGGCAACTCTCACCGATCGGTTACATCCAGCCACAGCCCATGTCCAACACAGCTAATCACTCTTCACTTTATCATCTTTACATTCTCTCCTCCCTCTATAACAGAAATATCAAAAAGTTTAACATGACATTCCATCCAACTTCATTGCAACTGAACAAAGAAAACTGAATAAATGAAATTAGACTATATTACTATCCTCTACTTCTTCATTAGCTTTCTTATACTCTAACTTTTCACTTTATATTCTGTTTCATTCCATCCTCAGAATATTTCTACACCTTTATCCTCATTTCTTTTAATTAAGCTCAATTTCTTACAAAAAGAGCATAATATGCAAAGTGTTGAAGTGTTGATGGCTCCCTACAAACCACCCTTTCTTTTAAGAGTCGTGATCCTGTTCCGCACATAATTTTTCACACCAGTCCATGTTCGCTGCTTCAAAGCTTCTGGCTCTGCGTGAATGCATCTTTCACAGTCTTGCTTACCAGGAACTTTGCATGTCTTGATGAACTTCATCATGTGTCTCTCTACTGCTTTTACCTCACTGTCCTCCCATTTCTTTTTTGGAGCGTGTGAAGAACCTATGAAATAGTTAAAAAGTAAATTCTCATTACAACTAAATCGGTGAGTAAAGACCAAATCAAGATTGTGTCCTCATGTGTTGATTATTTGAATTTGGCTGGATATTGCTGCTTGGAGCTAATTCATGTTTATTTGATTATTGTTGTTTGTGCAGTTTAGAGATTTTTCTTACATTGATCCACCTGTGAAACAGATTGATCAGATTGAACAGGTTGAACAGGTTGATCAGATTGAACAGGTTGAACAGGTCGATCAGTCTCTGCTGGTGCTGTTGTCTGAGATAGGTCACTGTAGTCCTCCTCATCACTTGACATGGAATCACCTTGGGCCTCAAGTTGCTCTAAATAATTAAATGACAATAAAATTAACACTATATTGCTTATACTTAGTATCTGTGACATGATGTGTTTTGCAAATAAGTACAGCACAGATACACACAGACTAAATATACTCATACCATTTGGGTCAATTTCAATGTCATCAAGTTTCTTTCCTTTGTAGTCAGACAGTGTTCCTTTCTCCATGGCCATTAGGACTTTACTCATTTTTGCCAGCTGCAGTGTTCCCTCTGGTAACCGGTAATACTGTCTGTGGATTCTGATATCGTGACCAAGGAAATCAGCCAGTTGGTCTGCTTCATTCTCATCAAGGTTAAGAATTTTAGACATGGTTGCTATGTGTTTCCTGAGCCTAGTTGATGACAGTGCTTCAGGGTTCTTTATGCCACATTCGCAAGCAGCTTTGTTGATGCACTCTCCACCTCTGTAGGCTGACATTGCTCCACATCTGGCAAACATAAAGGGATTCTCTGCTGGAACACCACAAAGCTCCCGCGTTTCAACGAGCAGCTCCATGGCAGAAACCATGGAAGGCTTGAGGAGCACAGGAACCTTTCTGCCTCGTTTACCCCGGATCTCAACTCTTGTGAAGTGCAGACACAGCTTCCTCTCAAACTCAGACAGACAGATGGCAATGTCTTTGTGTAGCTCAGAAGAATCCCTACTTTTAAAAGCTGACAAAAGCATCCGGGATACCTCACCTTCTCTCCTTCGGTTGAACAGGATGACCTGGGACAGTGTGACCTTGGCTAGAGCAGAGTAGCTGTCAGCAGAAGGGCAAGTTCTGAGCTTACTTAGGAGCCCATCGTGTTTCTTTTCAAGATGTGTGTGCAGGACTTTGACATCCTGAGTGAAAGGAATGATCTGTGGTGTGTTCCACTTGGCTTCTTTCAATGTAGTTATAGCACCAGCAGAAATGTACTCATTCCACCTTGCCTGGTGTATTTTCCTGAAGTCTCGGGCGCATTCAGCACGATCATGATCTCCATACATCATGGCATTGCTCTCAACAATGCTACAGACCTTGTTTAAAGAATGCCCAAGTTTGAGAGCTAAAGAAGGAATGCGGTAGGAGTTTTTCTCTTCATTGTAGCCACATAAAACTTTAACAGCTGCTATGACATGTTTGAAGTTTGCTGGTATGAAGAAGTCTACCATTGTTCTCAGTGGGGTAATCTTCCTTGCTTCAAGAAGAAGTCTGCCTACTTCTCTCATCTTCTGTCTGATGTAGTCATGTTTGGTCACATCAGACCCCATCCTGTTGAACATGTGCTCCCCCAGCTGCATGATGCATCTGTCAGTATGAACTACACGCGAAACTTCATCATAGTTCATAAAGGACAGTATTTTCTTGAAACCTTTGCTCACTTCTAAGCCAACTGGTGTGTTTAAAGCACACAGAGATCGAACTCTTTTCCTGCCCTGGGCATCATCCTCTTTAGGTTTAAGGGGACAGTTTTTGATATGCTTCCAAAGGCTATGCTTGTTGTAAAGCCCTTGGCAGTAAATGCAGTGAATAAATTCTTTGGCTCTTTGTCTATTTTTTGGACGGTAGCAGGCAATCATCTCCCCATGTCCTTGTCTCACCACATCTGTGTTGTGGGCAAAGTTGCCCCTTTTTCTAAGGAGGTTTAACTGGACTTGTCTTTCTTTGGAATGTTTTGGAAATGCTATTGCCTTTACAACCCCCACTTCGTTGCGATGGACAAATTCAAGGTGTCTTGCCATTTTTGAATATGGCTTAGAGCAATAAAGGCAATACTGCTTCTTGTTGTACGCCTTGCGTTCCTGCTTTGGTGATGGCATTGACTGAATAAAAGTCTTTTCACCAGACAAAGTGTTTGTCTCTTTAGATTGGCATTTCATCTTTTTTGGTGATGGTGCGGTCATAAATTGATCAGATGAACTACCTGCCTCGTTGGGAGATGTTGGATGTATCAAAGCACTTTTGACCATGTCATGTCCAGAAGAACTACCATCCGATTCATCGGAGCTGATTTTTGGTATGTAGTCAACATCGCTGTAGTCTGTGACATCGCTGTAGTCTGTGTCACAGACGGAACTTCCGGAATACTGAATGAGAGAATTTAACACTTACTCAAGGCAGTGGTTGCTGTAACATTACGTTTCATCATATTGCGGATACTATTATGCAAGCCAATTCATAATTATGCAAAAAAAAATTGCATATAAAGTATCACATGGCAAGTCACATACCTGTCTTTTTCTTGATGGCCTTAAAGAGGATATCTGGAAGAGGATGAATACAAACCAATATAAATGATATATAATTTCATATAATCTATTGTTAGTTCTACCAGTGCAATACACCCCGACCATCCCAATAATTCAGCAAATGAATCTACCCACCTCCCATGAGAGTGTCTCAGACACCTGTGATGAGTGAACCACTGGTGTTGACACAGCACAAGGTGAAGATAAGGGTGGAGCAGGCGAGGATGAGGATGATGAATGCTGCGCATAAGGCGATGAGGGCTTCACAGGCGAGGATGATGAAGGCTGCACAGGCGAGGCTGATGAAGGCTGCACAGGCGAGGCTGATGAAGGCTGCACAGGCGAGGCTGATGAAGGCTGCACAGGCCAGGCTGATGAAGGCTGCCCAGGCGAGGCTGATGAAGGCTGCCCAGGCGAGGCTGATGAAGGCTGCCCAGGTGAGGATGATGAAGGCTGCACAGGCGAGGATGATGAAGGCTGCCCAGGCCAGGCTGATGAAGGCTGCCCAGGCCAGGCTGATGAAGGCTGCCCAGGCGAGGATGATGAAGGCTGCCCAGGCGAGGCTGATGAAGGCTGCACAGGCGAGGATGATGAAGGCTGCCCAGGCGAGGATGATGAAGGCTGCCCAGGCGAGGATGATGAAGGCTGCCCAGGCGAGGATGATGAAGGCTGCCCAGGCGAGGATGATGAAGGCTGCACAGACGAGGCTGATGAAGGCTGCCCAGGCGAGGCTGATGAAGGCTGCCCAGGCGAGGATGATGAAGGCTGCCCAGGCGAGGCTGATGAAGGCTGCACAGGCGAGGCTGATGAAGGCTGCACAGGCGAGGCTGATGAAGGCTGCCCAGGCCAGGCTGATGAAGGCTGCCCAGGCGAGGCTGATGAAGGCTGCCCAGGCGAGGCTGATGAAGGCTGCCCAGGCGAGGCTGATGAAGGCTGCACAGACGAGGCTGATGAAGGCTGCACAGGCGAGGATGATGAAGGCTGCCCAGGCGAGGCTGATGAAGGCTGCACAGGCGAGGCTGATGAAGGCTGCACAGGCGAGGCTGATGAAGGCTGCCCAGGCGAGGCTGATGAAGGCTGCACAGACGAGGCTGATGAAGGCTGCCCAGGCGAGGATGATGAAGGCTGCCCAGGCGAGGCTGATGAAGGCTGCACAGGCGAGGATGATGAAGGCTGCCCAGGCGAGGCTGATGAAGGCTGCCCAGGCGAGGCTGATGAAGGCTGCCCAGGCGAGGCTGATGAAGGCTGCACAGGCGAGGATGATGAAGGCTGCCCAGGCGAGGCTGATGAAGGCTGCCCAGGCGAGGCTGATGAAGGCTGCCCAGGCGAGGCTGATGAAGGCTGCCCAGGTGAGGCTGATGAAGGCTGCACAGGCGAGGCTGATGAAGGCTGCCTAGGCGAGGATGATGAAGGCTGCCCAGGCGAGGCTGATGAAGGCTGCACAGACGAGGCTGATGAAGGCTTCACAGGCGAGGATGATGAAGGCTGCCCAGGCGAGGCTGATGAAGGCTGCACAGGCGAGGATGATGAAGGCTGCACAGGCGAGGCTGATGAAGGCTGCCCAGGCGAGGATGATGAAGGCTGCCCAGGCCAGGCTGATGAAGGCTGCCCAGGCGAGGCTGATGAAGGCTGCACAGGCGAGGATGATGAAGGCTGCCCAGGCGAGGCTGATGAAGGCTGCCCAGGCGAGGCTGATGAAGGCTGCCCAGGCGAGGCTGATGAAGGCTGCCCAGGCGAGGATGATGAAGGCTGCCCAGGCGAGGCTGATGAAGGCTGCCCAGGCGAGGCTGATGAAGGCTGCCCAGGCGAGGATGATGAAGGCTGCCCAGGCAAGGCTGATGAAGGCTGCCCAGGCGAGGCTGATGAAGGCTGCACAGGCGAGGATGATGAAGGCTGCCCAGGCGAGGCTGATGAAGGCTGCCCAGGCGAGGATGATGAAGGCTGCACAGGCGAGGATGATGAAGGCTGCACAGGCGAGGATGATGAAGGCTGCACAGGCGAGGATGATGAAGGCTGCACAGGCGAGGATGATGAAGGCTGCACAGGCGAGGATGATGAAGGTGACGTGGGAGGTGTTGATGTTGATGAGGACAGGGCAGGAGGGCATGAGGTTGATGAGGCCATTATAGAGGTGGACACAGCACAGGGTGCTGATGAAGAGGGTGCACCAGATATGGATGCGACTGAGGATGACTGTAACAGTCTTGATTGAAACCGCTTCTGCAGATATATAAAGAGATATTTAGCTTAAACAAGAATAAAATGACATTAAAAATATTGAAAACTGTGGCACCCATATAAAACAAAACAAACACACTGTAGGGGTAAACAAAAAATAAAGAAACGTGTTTTGCACACTTCAAAGCAAAGATCATTAATAAAATAAAAAACAACAAAATTGTGACAATAGTCAAATTAATAGTTACACTGGTTCAGACATTAAAACTCTGAACCAATAACTACTTAAATGATTAGTTCACTTCAGAATTAAAATTTCCTGATAATTTACTCGCCATCATCACACCATCTAAGATGTTCATGTCTTTCTTTCTTCAGTGTAAAAGAAATGAAGGTTTTTGAGGAACACACTCCAGGTGTTTCTCCATATAGTGACTTCAATGGGGTCCAACGGGGGGGCTTGTTTGTGTGATAGACATTTTGAACAATCTTTAATGACTCGTGACTACTGAGTTGTCTCAGAGAGTGATTCTTTAATTTTGTGTTGACTGCGCACACACAACATCCTATAGGTTCTGTACTGGAAACAGAAATGATTAGTTAAATCACTCGAGTCTTTGGGTCCTTCGTTCTTCCCATCAGTCCCATTGAGGCTATGCTGTCAGTACTGGAAAGATAAATGATTAGTTCACCTCTCAAGTCCTCGAAGACTCAAAATATGAACTAATCAATTCTGCATCCAGTATTGACTGCATAGCTCAATGGGGCTGCCACGTGATGAACGAATGACTTGAACCCGAAGTCGATAGACTCGAAACGT